>NW_023412914.1:0-24127 GCF_903995425.1 Onychomys torridus
GATTACACACTGTGTGGTTTCCTGAGGGATTCTGACAAAGAGTGGTTTTTGAAACTTTGGTGTACTTTTTAGAAAAATTGCATCTGGCTATGTATAAAATGGACCCAAAATGAAATTTCTTTGATGTCTTCCCCACTTTCTCCATGTCAGTCAGATTAAAGTGTGTAATCCTATCTTATGTGTTTATAGTCTTTATTCTTTTACATTTTTATTACATGTTATTTATATATGAGTGGGTGTGGGCACAGCACTGTGTATATGTGGAAATCAGAGGACAGCCTGTGGGGACCCGTTCTCTTAATTTCTCCATGTGGCTCCCAGGGGTAGAACTCAGGTTGTCAGGTTTGCCAGCAATAGCCTTTGCCTGCTGAGCTGGGGCTGTAGTTCTGTGATGGAGCACGTCTTGGCATGTGTAAGGCCCTGGGTTCCATTCCTATCACTATAGAGCAGTGGTCTCCACCTTCCTAATGCTGCGCCTCTTTAATACACTTCCTCATGTTGTGGTGACCCCAACCACAACATTATTTCCATTGCTCATTCATAACTGATTTGGCTTCTGTTATGAATATGAATGTAAATATCTGATAGGGGACAAAGGTGAAAAGGTCACTCAATCCCTCGGGGCCGCAGCCCACAGGTTGAGAGAGAGAACAACTGCGCCTTTGCTGCCTAGTCCTGAGCATGTATGTATATGTGGAAGTTGCTACGTAGGTATTAGCAAATTCCAATTCGGAGTGGATCATTAGCTTTAAATATATACAGGAAGGGGCTGGGCATTTGCATGTCTGCAGCACACATTACTGAGTTCTCTGTTTATAAGTATTTTCAGTGTTCTGCTTGGGTTCAAGATTGAATTGTCTCATTTCATAGTTAGAGATTTGCTCCCCAATATAGGTAGTAAATTACCTATAGTCTTAAAGTTCAGTTAAAAAAGAAAACGTTATTACAGTCAGGCTCCTAAATAAAGCCATGTATTTTCCAGCCAAGTTTTCTGTCAGATGGCTTACTATCTACCTTTATATAGATAGTGTAACAAGCAAAAATCATGATCCCCATAGAACCTGGAGGATTCTCACCTGTAATTCAGCTGAGGCAGGAGGATGATAAGATCAAAGTCAGTCTGTACTACATAGAGAGGTACTGTCTTAAAATTCAGGTATGGTAGTTTTTTGGGGTTTTTTTTTTTTTTTTAATGCTTTGTTCTTTGGGGGGCCTGCCACCCAGCTACCAAATAAATACACAGAGGCTTATTCTTAATTATGAATGCCCAGCCTTAGCTTGGCTTGTTTCAAGCCAGCTTTTCTTAAATTGCCCTGTTTATCTTTTGCCTCTGGGCTTTTACCTTTATTCTATATACCTTTTTTTTTTTTTTTTTTACTTCTTACTCTGTGGTTGGCTGTGTAGCTGGGTGGCTGGACCCTGATGTTCTCTCTTCCTCCTTTTGCTCCTCTATCTTCTCCCAGATTTCTCCTCCTATATATTCTCTCTCCCTGCCAACCCGCCTATCCTTTCTCCTGCCTTGCTATTGGCCATTCAGCTCTTCATTAGACCAATCAGGTGTTTTAGACAGGCAAAGTAACACAGCTTCACAGAGTTAAACAAATGCAACATAAAAGAATGCAACACATCTTCGCATCATTAAACAAATATTCCACAGTGTAAATAACTTGACACATCTTTAATACAGATAGTATCTCTACCTTTGCTTTTTACGGTTTATTTGCTTAAACGATTTATTTTTATTTTATGTGTATGAGTGTTTTGCTTACATGCATGTCTGTGCACCACGTGCATACCTGATGCCCACAGAGGCCAGAAGAAGGCATCAGATCCCCTAGAACTGGAGTTCCAAGCAGTTGTGAGCTGCCATGTGGGTACTGGGAACTGAACCCAAGTCCTCAAGATGACAGGAACTATGGGGAACTCCTCCCCTTGAGAGTTCATGTGCTTTCCAGTCTGGAGAAGAAATGCATCGTGCACCTTGATTGGAAATTAATGGTTAGCAGAGAAGAGATGGTTTATGATCTGAGAACTCCAGACATTGTGTCTAAGTAGTGAGCCTCCTCCTTGAGTACGTGCTTATATCCTGGCCCTGTGTGCACTGCTTCTCACCAGGAACGGGCTGTCTTTGGGTATTGGCTGCCAGACAGTGCCCCCTACTTTCCCTTTGGTGCTACAAACTGGGTTACCCTTTGACACTCCTGAACTCGGATTTTACGAATTCACAAATTTCTGCCCCCTGCTGGAGAACAGCCTGTGGTAAATGACACAGCAGGAAGAAAAGGAAGTCATTGGAACAGGAACTGTAACCCCTGATGCTGAGAAAACCACAGGAACTTGTCTATCTGCCCTCGCTTGGGACTGAAGCAACCCTCCAGAAAGAAAAGAAGGAGATGGGTGTTAGTGCAGCAGGGAACCAGAGGGCAGGGGGACCAGAGGAACCAGAGGGACCAGGGGGACCAGAGGGCAGGGGGACCAGAGGGACCAGGGGGACCAGAGGGACCAGAAGGACCAGAGGGCAGGGGGATCAGAGGGCAGGGGGACCAGAGGGACCAGAGGGACCAGAGGGCAGGGGGACCAGAGGGACCAGAGGACCAGAGGGCAAGGGGACCAGGGGGACCAGAGGACAGGGGGACCAGAGGGCAGGGGGACCAGAGGACCAGAGGTCAGGGGGACCAGAGGGCAGGGGGACCAGAGGACCAGAGGGCAGGGGGACCAGAGGACCAGAGGGCAGGAGGACCAGAGGACCAGAGGGCAGGGGGACCAGAGGACTAGAGGGCAGGGGGACCAGAGGACCAGAGGGCAGGAAAAGTTTATGGGCCACAGGCGAATCTCTCCACACTGTCTTCTGAGAGCTGTGGTGGCAGCAGGTGGAGAAATAGGAAGGAGGAGTTAAGTTGGGTTTGTAAACCTTTTTAACCTGGTGTTGACCGATGGGAACATTTCTATAGGTCTTAAATGTTAACCTGCCTTGACGAGGTCTCATAAAGGGATGCTACCTCTGTAGCATTTACTAGTCAGTGTAGAATGTTAATTTAAAATGTGTTACATGTGTTTATACAGTGGAACATTTGTTTAATGATGCAAAGATATGTTGCATTCTTTTATGTTGCATTTGTTTAACTCTGTGAAGCTGTGTTACTTTGCCTATGTTAGACCTGAGGGTCTAATAAAGAGCTGAATGGTCAATACCAAGGCAGGAGAAAGCGTAGGTGGGGCTGCCAGGCAGAGAGAGTACATAGGAGAAACCTGGGAGGACAAAGAAGAAAGAGGAAAGAGGAAGAGAACAAGGAGAGGAGGATGCTAGGACACAGCCGCACAGCCAGCCACGGAGTAAGAGTGAAAAAAGAAAGATGTACAGAAGTAAGAAAAGGTAGGCAAAAGGTAGACAGGATAATGTAAAGTTAAGAAAAGCTGACAAGAAACAAGCCATGCAAAGGCTGGGCATTTATAAGTAATAAACCTCTGTGAGTGATTTATTTGGGAACTGGGTGGTGGGCCCCCAAAAGAGTAAAGAGTAAGAACAAACAACAGGACACACTTCCAATCCCAATTGATGATTGCCTGCCTGCCCGCCCTTCTGTGCTGTGAGTTCTCTGAGCCTAAAGCCACATTGGCTGCTAATAGACAGAGCCAAGTATATGGCTTCTGGAAGAGTCACGAAAAATATATATTGTAAAAATATTAATAATTTGAACGCAAGACTAGCTGGCACAGTGGTGCTTGTCCATTCAGGTAGGAGGATGTGTTGTGGGATATTTATTTACACTGTGTGAAAATGTGATTGGTTTAATTAAAAGCTGAATGGCCAATAGCTAGGCAGGAAAGATAGGCAGGGCTTCTGGGAAAAAGTGAAGAACCCGGGGCTGGAGAGACGGCTCAGAGGTTAGGGGCACTGACTGCTCTTCCAGAGGTCCTGAGTTCAGTTCCCAGCAACCACATGGTGGCTCACAACCATCTGTAATGAGATCTGGCACCCTCTTCTGTATACATAAATAAATAAATAAGTCTTTAATTAAAAACCTGAAGGCATGTGACATGTCTACATATTTAAAAAAAAAAAAAGTGAAGAACTCGGGATGAATCTAGGCATTCGAGGAAGATCCAGTGAGACAAGGGAGTTGATACAGTGGCAAAGTTAGCCACTGGGCAGGAAACTGCCCTTGCCTTGACTGCTGACAGTATGCTGTCCAAATTGGAAAGCAGGACATGAAGTAAAGTTACTACCAAACTTTGCCAAGACAAGGTAGGACAGTCCTTCAAAATTCCTGCTTCATAGAAAAGTCTGCCAGATATTCTAGACATTGCAGAGGAAACTTAGGTGACTGTCCAGGCAGCCAGCTGTCCCTGTCATTTCTACTCAGGTAATATTATATCCTTCTCAGGTCTTTGATGGGGTTGAAGATTAGATATAGTTTTACAGTTTTCCTTGTTACCAAATTCAAAAAAGAAACTCACTAAAGAGGTGTAAAGTATATGAGGTTGAGAGACATAAAAGCTTAAGTGTTTTATCTAAGAAAATATTTTGAGATCTAAAAAGATATTTTTAGATTAATAATACTTAGAAAGTAGAGGTTAGTAATACAAGTTATGATAGGAAGTAGTTTAGGTATAAAACTTTGGAGTCATCAAGATAGGTAATGGAGTTTTATTTCTCTGAATTTGCCAATTGCAAATGGACTGGGTGTTGTAAATGTAATTCTTACCTGATAATTGTTATTATATATAGTTTTATGTTGTTAGAGTTAAACCCTTTCCTTTTTGTTTAGACAAAAAGGGAAATGTTGGGGAATATTTGTTCACACTGAAGATGTGTTGTGATTGGTGTAATAAAAAGCCGAATGCCAATAGCTAGGCAGGAGAGATTGGCAGGACTTCCAGTGTTGGAGCCCACGAGGTTTCCCAGTGGCTGTACCCAGACAGACTGCATAAGAGGATGATTGGACCATGGGCCTGGGTACCAGGTGTTTGTAAGGGTCTACACTGGCTGTATCTAGCAAGGGGGAGGTCCTTTGCCCCTCCCCTTGGCATTGTTATAAATAGACCTTTGGAATAAAGTTCTGGACTGGTGGATAAGGATCCAGGCCCTCCCGAGTCTATCCAGCGTTTCTCTCTGTTTCTCCCCCCTCTTTATTTCTACCTAAGTCTCTTATCCCTCATTCCTCAAGAGTCCCTGCGGTAAATAAATGTGGGAGCTGATCTTCCACATTCCAGGACAAACAGGAACTTGGGATGAATCTAGGTACTTGAGGGAGACGCCAAAGAGACACAGAGGGAGTCTGACATACAGAATAGAGGAGATAAAAAGCCGCATGGCAAAAATGTAGATTAATAGAAACAGGTTAATTTAAGTCATAAGAGGTAGTGGGACAAGCCTAAGCTAAGGCTGAGCTTTCATAATTAATAAATCTCCATGTTGTTATTTGTGAGCTGGGGTCCTGAAGAGAAGGTAAATTGTTTGCAAGTATCAGCCCGACGTTAAGATCCCCAGAACCACACAGCAGGGTAACAAGATGGATAAGCAGTGAATTCTAACAGCTTATGGTGCTCTCTGTGGCCCACCTGTTTATATGACTGACCCTCATGATGCATGTGCCCCTAACACATGTGTGCAACGCATGCACATGGCACTCGAGGCTGTAGCCTGGTGGGAGTGCACTTCCACAGCATGCAAAGGGTGTGATGGTATTGTGTTCCCCGAAATAAACTTATCTGGGGTCAGAGAACAGGACGGCCACAATATTAAACATGAAGATAGGCAGTGGTAGCACACACCTTTAATCCTAGCATTTCAGAGACAGAAGTACCTCTGGATCTCTGAGTTCAAGGCCACATTGGAAACAGCCAAGCATGGTGACTCAAGTCTTTAATCCCAGAAGTGAGCCTTTAATCCCAGGGAATGATGGCAGAAAGTAGAAAGATGTGTAAGGCGTGGAGACCAGAAACTAGAAGCATTTGGCTGGATAAGCATTCAGGCTTTGGAGCAGCACAGTTCAGCTGAGATTCATGTGGATGAGGACTCAGAAGCTTGCAGTCTGAGGAAACAAGACCAGCTGAGGAACTGGTGAGGTGAGGGAGCTGTGGCTTGTTCTGTGTCTCTGATCTTCCGCATTCACCCCAATAACTGGCCTCAGGTTTGATTTTATTAGTAAGTACCATTAAGATTCATGCTACAAAAGGGCCTTGGACTCATCCTGGGCGAGGAAGTCTGATAATAGGCTGGAATTTCTTGTCTTGGTCATGTAAGTGGCCGGTCTCGGTTCCAAGATGGATAATGGGAGACTTGTTTTATCTTTGGCACAGTGGCTGCACCTTAATCTACTGCTATTCCAGCAATAGATTCGCCAGCAATTGCAACTCTGCAGTTACCTGCCTGCTTCTCTCTGGCAGTGATCCGGCCGCTTAGGCTGCAGCCTGGGGGGAGTTCCTGCAGGCACTGACTCTGTTGCTGCTGTTAAAGCTAGCTTTAACTAAATCTCTGTTACTCTATTTATAAATAAAACTCAAGGCTGCAGTGAAACCCTGCTAGCTCAGAGAGGTTGAGTAGCACCTAGCTAACCTCTCCTTGCTAGCCTCTTGCAAAAAGTGCACAAATAAAATATCACCACATAGTCCTTTGGGTGCTTAGTTCTTAGTGGTTTTTTTTGTTGTTTGTTTTTTGTAGGTTTCCCTCCTTTTAGGAGTCCTGGATTCTTAATAACAATTCATCAAAACATCAGCTTTAAAACAAAACAAAACAGCTGGGAGGTGGTGGTGCACACCTTTAATTTGGGAGGCAGAGGCAGGTGGATCTCTGAGTTTGAGGCCAGCCTGGTCTACATAGTGAGTTTCAGGACAGCCAGGGCTACACAGGAAAACCCTGTCTCAAACAAAACAAAACAAAGCAAAACAAAAACAAAACAAAACAAAACAAAAAAAACAACAAAAATAAACACCCAAACAAAATCAAAATAAAATGACACCCTTTCAAACTCAGATGTAAAGAATTTGCAAACTGGAAGGAAGAATAGTTCTGTTTCCCTGAAAAAGAAATTTATGCTGAGATGGGTTTAAAAATAAATAAACAAGGGTCTGGAGAGATGGCTCAGGGTTTAAGATTGCTGCCTGCTCTTCCAGAGGTTCTGAGTTCAAATCCAGGAAACCACATGGTGGCTCACAACCAGATCTGGTGCCCTCTTCTGGCATGCAGGCATATGTGCATGCAAAATTGCTGTGCAGCAATCTTTGTACACTATAAGTATGTATTACTCTCATTGGCTGATAAAAAAAAACCTGACTGGCCTATAGCTGGACAGAAGAGATTGGGCAGGAGAGCCAGGCAAGGAGGATGCTGGGAAGAAGGGTGGAGTCTGCAGTTTCAAGCAGATGTAGAGAAAAGCAAGATGGACATTGGGGTACTGAGAAAAGGTACTTAGCCATGTGGCAAAGCATAGATAAAAAATATAGGTTAATTAAAGTTGTAAGAGCTAGTTAGTAATAAGCCTAAGCTATCGACTGAGCATTTGTAATTATTATTAACTCTCTGAGTGGTTATTTGGGAAGCGGCTGCCAAGACAAAGAGAAACTCCAACTCCATGGAATACTGTATATGTGATAAATAAATCTTAAAAAGCAAACAAGAACAACAACCAAAACAAGTCAAACCAAAAGCCATCAAGTCAGAAGTAGAACAGAGTCCCCCTTCTCCGTGTGTCCCCCTGTAGTGGTATTTGTGGGGGCACCAGCTCACCCTCTGTGTTTCTGCAGCTATCCACCCTCTGGACAGCTAGAAATCTGCTTTGGAGGGGAGAAACAGGTGGGATGGTCATAGGTAAGTTTTTCTTGAAATGTTCTCCATGATCTTTCTAAAGCCCGGTTCCTCAGGGCTAATTTATGTTATTGTTCCGTCTGGAGGAAAAAGAAGCCTGAGAATTCACCATCAACAGAACTGCAAAGAAGCCTGAGAATTCACTGTCAACAGAACTGCAAAGTAGAGCCAAGTCGCTGCTGCTGCTGACCTCCCTTCCCTGTGTGGCTCTGTTCCCCACTTGTGAGTGCACCTGTGGCTCTACCATCCTTCCTTACACCCCCAACCCCAGGGAAGGGAGCCCTCTGCTGACTTTCATCCCTTAGGCATTGGGAACTTGGTGCCTGCCCTGCAAGCCACAGTGGCTGATCTGTGGTCAGTCTAGCAGGCTTTTCTAGCCAATGACTGGATTTGGCGTCTATCAGTCACCCAGAGACAAAAGGCATAGACACGGACAGGTCGGGCTGGGAATCCAAAGAGGTAAAAGTCCTTTTAGCTCCAGTTTCTGAGATCTCAGAGGAACAGGGTGAGAGACACACAGCCTACTTTCATTTCCAGAGCAGGGAAGGGAGGAAGGCAGTGGGAAGACTGCTTCCTATGAGTCTTTTTTGACATGGACACAGCTGCAGATTATGACCGGTGCTTGCGTCAACGAGTGTGCCAAGCCGACCCCTGAAGTGCTGCAGACCCGACTCTTGGCAGCAAACCCATCTAGATGCAGCTTAGAGAAAGAAGAACTGTGTTGAGGGATGGTGAAAGAGGCCTGGGTCTTTAAGGATCCCTAAAACCTTTTTAAATTAATCAATTAGTGAATTTTACAGCCTGTTTCCCCTCCCTCATCCCTAAAGCCTTTGCACTGTCCCCCAAACTCCAGATAACCCGCTGGCCATCCCTCCGCCTTTCAATGCCCCCCTTCAATTCCTTGTCTTTGCTAAGTGGTTTAATTCTCTTCGTTCCTCTCATCCCTAAATGACAATAGTGGATGATGTTCACCATTGCTCAGTGGACACGCTGCCCCAGCTGGCTCCAGCCAGCTCCTGGCTCCACCGCCTGTCTTCCAGCTTCTCGGCTCTTTGTTTATTGAACTCCAGAGCCCATTAGCCTCTGGGGCTGGGAATGATTTTTAGTAGCTGTAGTGTTCTGAGAGAACTCAGGGAGAAGGGAGCACTTAAAATATTATTTTACATGCCTGGAACTCCACCAGGCCCACAGGCTCCAAGCCTGATGGCTGCTGGGCCCAAGACTCTGGCATTTGGCCAGGAACCACACAATGAGGCCCTCTTCCCAGGATTTGCCAAATGACCTCTGCCTTTTCCAGAATGTTCTTTGTATCAGAGATGGAATATTTATCCTGAAAGACCTTGACCCAAGGACATTTCCTTCAGCCCTAGATTCTGGTAGTTGCTACAGAGAAACCATCACGCAGCAGAAACCTGGTCTCCCCTCTGTGGGTGATGCTGTCAGACTCCATCCCTGAAGAGATTGTCTTGAACAGACATCTTCATGGGTTCTGAGCTCTAAAACTCAATATTCTCTCTTTCATTGTTCTCTGAAAAAATTCAAAAAGAGCATACAGTGATGGGTATTGTCCTTTCAAAATCCATGACTGTGACCCTGAGTATCCCACACAATGGATTTTATATATGAGTATGTACGGTCAGGCTCCAGCAGAGACTGGCCCTGATGACTGTAACTGAGGGGACTAGAGAGGCTGCTGACTCAGAGCCACTGTGAGTGAAAGACCCACACTCTCCCCTAGCTGGACTCATTTCCCACCATTTCCCTGACTCGTTCAATCCAGCCACAGTTTTATCCCAACAGGCTGCTCATCCACTCAGGGACCTGAGTTGACATGGAAGTAGGTTTAGATTATCCATGGCTTGCCCTTCTCCACCCCAAGGGAGGTACCACAGAAAACAGGAGCAACCATTCACTATACCCAATCAAGGGATATGTTAGGTGTCTAGTATTTGTGGGGCCAGTGTGTGGCAGTAGATGTCACCAAGTAGTTCATTATAACCTCCTTCATGGCAGACATTCTCATCTCTCCAACATAAAGAAAACTTCATTTCTTTTAGGATAGACAAGTTGTTTCCATCTCTGAGATTCCCTTCCTTTCCCTTCCCCTCCCTTCCCCTCCTCTTCCCCTTCCTTCCTTCCCTCCCTCCTCCCTATGCCTGCCTCTGCCTCCTGTGTGCTAGGGTTAAAGGTGTCTGCCCCCATTCCCAGCTGTCCTCATTTCCTGAGCAGGCAAGATGTCAGAGCAGAATGTACTTGCTGCCTACAGGTCCCTAGAATTAGCTTATGAGTTTCAAGGACAAAGGAAAAAATAAACAACTGGGAAGAAATGAGCTCACAGAAGTATCACTTTGGATCTCAGCTTAAGAGGTAGGTAGGCAACACATTGACTCTTGAGCTGGATGTCAAGGTATCATGCAGAAGTCCTGGGGCTACCTCCCCGGAGCGGAGTAAAGACAGTCTGTCTTTGGGTAGTTCTCCAAATCTGAGGGATCTGGATCGTCTCCAGGCACTTGGCTGCTGACGTATAAGGAACATCAGGAACTTTTGTGGCTTCTCCCTAAATGTTGACAGGGTCTCCTACACATGCCCCACAGAGACACGATGATTTTTATTTTCATTTTTAGTTGGTATTTTACTGGCTGGTTTGTGTGTCGACTTGACACAAGCTAGAGACATTAGAGAAAAAGGAGCCTCAGCTGAGGAAATGTCTCCATGAGATCCAGCTGTAAGGCATTTTCTCAATGACTGATCTGTGGGGGAGGGCCCAGTCCAAAGTGGATGGTGCCATGCCTGGGCCGGGTGGGAGGGTGACCCTGCGTTCTAGAAGAAAGGCTGAAGCAAGCCAGTAAGCAGCATCTTTCTGTGGCCTCTGCATCAGTTCCTGCCTCCAGGTTCCTGCCCTGCTTGAGTTCCTGTTCTGACTTCCTCCAATGGTAGACTATGATCTGGACGTGTAAGCCAAATAAACCCTTTCATCCCAGCTTGCTTTTTTGATCATGATGTTTTGTCACAGGAGTAAAAACCTAAGACAAGTTAGTGCCAGGATTGTGTGGAGTTGCTGTGACAGACCTGACCCTGTTTGGGGGAGGATTGTGGAACTTCAGACTGGAAGGGCCACTGTGTGTTAAGAGCTCTGTGGGACGTTCTGTGGAACTTGGAAGATGAGAACGTTGAGAGCAGTGCAGAGGATGGAGGCCTGGCTTGTGAAGTTTCAGAGGGAAGTTAAAGACTCCATCAGGGCCATTCGTTATTCTGAATTAAGATCCCGTGGTTCTGGTTAGCTGGGGCTGAAGAATCAGCTGTGATTAACAAGATACCGGAACTGCTGAAGTGAAACCTTTTAAGTTACTGGGACAATTGATGATGCTGGTCAGCTGGGGCTTAGAAATTAGCAGTGATTAAGAAGAGACCAGCATCACTGAGGTGAAATCTTCTGGAATGTGTTTCCTGAGAGCACAGAGAAGCTGTGTTCCAGAGGCAGCCAAGGTTGTACCTCCTGTTGGCAGCTAGACTTGGTAATGTGTCAGAGTCACCCAGTACTGGTTTTGAAGGCATGAAGTGATTATGGAGAGCATCTGAGGCTTGGCACCGTGAGAGGCCAGGAAAGGCCATTGGTGAAGGTGCAGCCTCAGTGGCAGTTGAAGGCCCAGGACTGAAGGGGTCATGCAAAGAAGTTGAGGCTTGGCACCCTGAAGAGAGTCTAGGAGAAGATAATAGTGAAAGTGAAGCCCAGTTGCAGCGAGGGACCCCCACATTTTGGAGATGCCAGTGCTATGGGATGACCATTAACAGCAGCAGCTGTGGAGTGGAGCCAGCTGGAGCCTAGAAGACAAGCTGTGTTGCTGAGAGGGCAGAGCTGGAGAAGTGACCCAAACCCCTTGGAGGGGCCCAGAAGATGGTGAGTGGATCCCAGATACTTGCACATTGAGTTATTTATACTGTTGGCGTTTGGTTTTGCTTGGTTCAGATTGTGATGCTGCCCTGGTTCTTTCCTAATGAGGAAGGTATTTAATTTAATTCTGATTTTTAAAAGATTTATTTATCATGTATATAGCATTCTGCCTGCACGTATGCCTGCAAGTCATGAGGACACCAGATATTGTTATAGATGGTTGTGAGCCATCATGTGGTTAATGGGAATTGAACTCAGGACCTCTGGAAGAGCAACCAGTACTCTTAACCTCTGAGCCATCTCTCTAGCCCCCTAATTTTGATTTTTAAAGGAGCCTACAGATGCAAGACTTAAACTTTTAAAAAAGTGTATATTTTAAAGAGACTGAAAATTTAATGTACTTTAATTTGTAAAGACCGTGGGACTTTTAAAGTTATGTTTTTAATGTGAGATCTTGGGGGATGAATAAGAAAGGAAGGATTATGGCTTAAGAGTGATGTGTTGGTGTGTCAAGTTCACAAGGGGTCGGCTGTGCTGGCTGGTTGTGCGTCAACTTGATAGGAGTTAGGGTCATCAGAGAGGAAGGAGCCTCCATTGAGGAAATGCCGCCATAAGATCCAGCTGTAAAGCGTTTTCTCAATTAATGATCAATGGGTGGGGGGCAGCCCATGGTGGGTGGTGCCGTCCCTGCTCTGGTGGTCCTGGGTTCTATAAGAAAGCAGGCTGAAGCAAGCCAGTCAGCAGCTCCCTCTGCATGAGCTCCTGTCTCCAGGATCCTGCCCTGCTTGAGTTCCTGTCCTGACTTCCTTCAGGATGAACAGCAATGTGGAAGTGTGAGCTAAATGAACCCTTTCTTGCCCAACTTGCTTTTTGGTCACGGTGTTTTGTTGCAGCAATAGAAACCCTAACTGGCCAGGCTGTGGTGGCACATGCCTTTAATCCCAGCACTCGGGAGGCAGAGCCAGGCAGATCTCTGTGAGTTCGAGGCCAGCCTGGGCTACAGAGTGAGTTCCAGGAAAGGCGCAAAGCTACACAGAGAAACCCTGTCTCAAAAAACAAAAAACAAACAAACAAAAAAGAAACCCTAACTGAGTGTGCGGATGTATAGTGTGTAAATGTGTGTGCGCCATGGCAGGAAAATGGAGGTCAGAGGGCAACTAGTGGGAACTGGTTGTCCTTTTCAAAGCCTGGTACCAAACTCAGGTCTTCAGGCTTGGCAGCAAGTGCCCCTACCTGCTGAGCCATCTCACCCACCCCAGCATGTTCTGTTTTTCAGAGCTACCAGGCAGTATAAAGCAGGCAACACAGTAATCTACCCTTGTCTCTTAAATGAATCAGGCGTCAGTTTCCTGCCGTGCCCCAGAACACGTGTAGCCACTGTGAAGGCAGAGGCAGGAGTCCCTGGTGGCCCTCTGTGCTGGAAGAAGTGGACATCTGGAGTGGGCGTCAGCTTGTGGCAAGGATGCTGAGGAGCAGGGTAGAATAACAAGGCAGTAGAGAAGGCATCTGTAGAGGCTGAGTTCTACAGTCTAATTCTAAAAATGACTTAGGGATCCCACTATCTGTATTGGCTTATTCTTTTCCATTGAGTCCCTCAGGTTGCTGAGGAGTGTCCTCCCCCCAACCCCCTCCCACACACAAAGAGTGCATGGCCATGGACCTGTCTTCCCTACAGGTTTTCTCAGGCAAGCAAGGCTTAGTGGACAGGTAGCTCTGGAAGGGAATCCCTGAACTCTTAGCTGTGTGGCCTTGGATAAATTTACAATCTCTGAGCCTCTGTTTTCTCACCTATAAAAATAAATCTGTTGCTGGGTGGTGGTGGCGCATGCCTGTAATCCCAGCACTCAGGAGGCAGAGCCAGGCAGATTTCTGTGAGTTTGAGGCCAGCCTGGGCTACAGAGTGAGTTCCAGGAAAGGCGCAAAGCTACACAGAGAAACCCTGTCTCGAAAAACAAAACAAAACAAAACAAAAAAACCCCACACAAAAACACAAAAACAAAAAGAATATGTTAATACTACTTTCTCATAAAATCTATGAAAATTAAGTTAGATGATAAATGCAAGTCACTTGGCACAGTGCCTGGCTCTTGGTTGGCATTCAGTAATTTTTAGCTGTTGTAGTGGGTAGCCATCCCAGCCTTGGCCTGGAAGTTCCAACCCCCACTGAGGCTTCGGTAATGGTCACGCCCACAAGGCGGGGCTGAGGGAGGAAGCGGAAGACCCAGGATCCAGAGGTCTCTCTTGGTTCTGGACCCTGGACGCTGGAGGTAGACCGAGCAGAGTTCTCCAGAGAACACCGCCGGACTGCGCCATACCTTTCCCAGACCCTGCAAACTACCCCTTCACTTGTGAGTTACCCCACAAAATAAACCTCCCTTTTAACTACATGGAGTGGCTTTAATAATTTCACCAATAAGTTGTCATTAATATTGTCGGACCCATACGGCCCCCGTCTCCTTTCCTTTAGTGAGAACGAAAGCCCTCGCTGAAGCATTAATAGATTGGCACAGAGCTCGGCTTAACTGCCTCTCCTTTTGGCTTTGGAAATAAAGGCTCTTCCTCCCCAAACCCCCCCCCCCCCCACAAGGGATGAACACAAGCCCTCTGTACCTCCATGTCCCCCAAACTCATCTTTTTCATCCCATCTTCCTCTTTACTTCCTTCAAATAATTGTTGTTCAAAGCTGAGAGTCTTTATGCTTGAGTGACAGGCCACCTGGAGATGATGCTATCGTCCCTTGGGGTCCGTGAGACAGTGATAATTGCTGGAGAATTAAAACAGACAGTAATAACTGTCATAGAGATGGGACGGGATTATTTCTTTGAATCCCTTACGGTCTGTCTCAGCTGTGACTTGTCCTCCGCCCCTTTCTCCTTGAGTGTCTTCGTTTTCAGAAAACCCTTTAGTACTCAAAGCACTAAAGACAAAGCAGTGATTGCTTTCCCTTTTCGCCCCGCCGGTTCCAGGCTGCTGGTGTGACCCTGCATTTTTAATAGGGGCAGGGATAAGAAGCTGGCAGGATTGCAGCAGAACCAGAGATGGGAGTGAGCTTTTCGCTGGGTGAATAGCCCCAGCAAGTGTAGCTAGAGATTGAGGTTGGCATTATTAACTTTAAAAAATAACTGATCGCCGTCAGCGTGACAGACTAGTCTATAATGAAGAAGTGAAAGTTTCGGAGTGGGAAGCAGGGCAGGAGTCCTCACATTGCTAGTTAGTTCAGCTTTAGACTCATCTTTTTACAGTTGTAAGCCTCAGCGTCATTGTCTGCAGAAAAACAAACCAACAAAATAGTAATACTGAAAAAGAATAGTAATACTGAATTGGCTGAGGGGTGTATGTCAAAGTTCTGGCCAAGGACAGCCACTGAAGCCTATTTACTATTTTTACCTCCAAGAAATGGAGACTGAGGAAGAGGGGACATTGAATAATCATAAATCAAAGAGAAACATGACTTTAAAATTTTAAGTTTAAATATTTGGTCATGAGCTGGGCGGTGGCGGCACACGCCTTTAATCCCAGCACTGGGGAGGCAGCGCCAGGCAGATCTCTGAGTTCGAGGCCAGCCTGATCTCCAAACTGTGTTCCAGGAAAGGTGCAAAGGTACACAGAGAAACCTTGTCTCGAAAAAAAAAAAAAAAAAAAAAAAATTGGTCACAAGTGTGCTGTAACAATTGCTTGGAAAAGCCAGTGATAACATTGGGCAAAAGCTGACAGACACAGTGGTGGGAGGCATTTTTCCTCATTCACTTATCTGATATCTGTACTCCCTACCTTTCTGTCTGCCTGTTCCGCTGCCTTACATTTCACTGGAACATCCCCCATCTTGGAGTTAAGAGTATGGGCTTCAAGCCAAGTGAGGTAGTACATGTCTGTAATTCTAACATTTGGTGGGGTAGAGAGAGGAAAATTTTGAGTTCAAGGCCAGCCTGTGCTACAGAGTGAACTGTAGACCTGACTTAACTACATATCAAAACCTTTTTTCAAAAACAAAGCATATGGGTTTTGAAGGCAGAGGGTCTGGGCCTGGAAGCCTGCCCCTGAAATGTAGGCTGAGCAAAAACTCACCCTCCCTCTCCTTAGGGTCTCCAGCTTTATAATGGGACCAGCATCAGGGCCACAAGGACCAGGCTGCGGCTGGACCGAAATGGACCGATGCAGCCGAGGCTGGGCCGACACTCAGCATGGAATCACTCACGCAGTGTTTTCCCCCATGTAGCTGGGACTAGAGCTCTCTGGAGAGGGAGATTTCAGCCAGCCTCCGCCTGCACAAGCTCTGGTCACGTGTAGACACAGTTTGTCTCCGATTTTATTTCTCTTGGCAATCGATTGGGGTCCTCATAGATGCCGTTGTGTGTGAAGGATAGTGAGAGGCTCTCACAGTCCTGTATGCAGCCACCCATAAGCACACTCGCTCATCTACTGATTCATTTGCTTTCTTTCCCCTTCCAGCAGCCACCCATGAGAGTCACAGCCATAGCTTTAAGGTTCTTCAGGAGCCTGGTCCGTCTCCTACCTTGCTGCGCTGGAATCTACCAGCATGATGCTTGTGTTATTTTTCCATTCCTCTTTAGGTGTCGCCAAAGTACAGTCAGCCTGGGAACCAGTATTTAATATTTAGTAACAGGGTATGGTGGGGAGCACTTGGGAGACCAAGAAAAGGAGGGTTGCTGTGAGTTCAGGACTGGTCTGTGCTACACAGTGAAACACAGTCTTAAAAACAAAGTGCAAAACTCCCAAACCAACCTTTATCACTCACTCTACCTGCCAGACCCTGGTTCCATCAGTGACTCGACGGTACCAGCAAACTGGAGAGCTATGTAAGCCAGTGAGACGAGGGATGCTATCTAAAGCCACAGAGCAACTCAAGCTTGCGGTGGTGGTTGGGGGGGGCGGTTGGGGGGTGGGTGAGGGGCTACCTCTGGAGTATTGCGGGATTTCCTAGGAGGGCTGGTGGAGGGGCTTTAAAAATGTGTCTGGTGAGGAGGCTGCCCAGTTTCCATCTCACTTCCTCCCTTGGACGGATATTAGCCCACATTTCAGAGATGGGGATGGGTTCTCCTACAGCCTGTTCTTTTACCCCCAAGTGCTCAAGTCACTGACACCAGAAGGGCTCTGTGGGCCACAGCTGCAGGCTTCTTTTTGGAGACATCCCAGGACTTAGCCCTGGCTACACCCTCTAAGCCTCAGAAGCCTTCTGGGGTCGAGTTTATGGACCAGTTTTTGCATTTTTGCCACCTCTGCAGGTAATTCTTCACACATCAAAAGTGATGCTCCTGGACTTCAAGTTCTGCCCCTGCTGGAAATTCAGTAGCTGAACTTGCGTGGGATTTTCCAATTTTCCCTTTGAGTGGCTTCCTCTCTCTTGTCCCTCTCCAACCCTTCCCCTCCCGTACCTTATTTTAGAACATGTCAGGCTCCTTTCTTTCCAACAAGAGGCTGTTGAAGTCTTTCAACCTGCAGGAGTCATGATGTTTAATTCACGGGCTAGAAAATTAATTTCATTCTTGTGAACAAAGCCAGTGGAAATAACAGAGACCCTGTGCACGGGCTTGATGTTTAGTGTGTCTGTCATATGCACTGGTGACAGTGAAGTGCTCTGGAGGGAGGACCTCCTACAAATCTGAGAAGTCTTCACCCCCATTCCTGCCAGTGGTGAGTGAAACCCACTGTACAGCCTCAGAGACAAATTTTATCATAAGAATTTGGCCATCTCTCTAGCCCCAATGTCTTTTTCTTAAATTGTTTTTAATTTTAATTATTTTATTTTCTTCTTCGGGAACTCTCCCTTAGGCACATTTAACAGTTTTCCTACAATTATCACGACAATCAGCTGCAAATGGTTTAGATGACAAGGAAGATTTCTTTAAAATTTCTCCCCTTTATTTTTTTTCTTTTTCTTTATTCTCAAACAATACATCCTGACCACAGCTTCCCTTCCCTCCCTCCCCTCCTCCCTTGCATCCTCCCAGCCCCCTCCCCACCAGATCCACAGAGCAGGCCTCCCAGGGGTATCAACCAAAATTCCTCTACAGTAATGAGTTCATCTGTATGTGGGTTCATGCACATGAGTGCAGTGCTCTTGGCTGCCAGAAGGGGGCATCTGATCTCCTGGAAGTGGTGTTACAGGAGGCTGTGAGCTGGCTGGCTTAGGTGCTGAGAACCCGAGTCCTTCCCAAGACCAGCAAGTGCTCTTCACCACTGAGTTGTCTCTCTAGCTCATATAAGGAAGATCTCTAATTTCAGTAATAAGAAATCCTGAGGTGGGGTGGGGGCTGGAGGTGTAGGTCAGTGGTCAAGTGCTTGCCTGGCGTTAGGCTGAGGTTTGATGCCAGCACAAGAAAAAAAAGTTCAAGAAAGTATACTTCCCGGTGACTCAGCAACCCCACCGAAGGGCCTTTGTCCCGTGGAAGAAGTGAGAACTTGTGCCTCTTGAAGTCTTGTTTGATCTGAGCAGAACTCTTTCCTGGTCCCCTCAGTTTCCCTTGCAGGATTGGGTTGGTTCTTTGGGTGGTTCCCTTGCAGGATTGGGTTGGTTCTTTGGGTGGTTCCCTTGCAGGATTGGGTTGGTTCTTTGCGTGGTTCCCTTGCAGGATTGGGTTGGATCTTTGCGTGGTTCCCTTGCAGGATTGGGTTGGTTCTTTGGGTGGTTCCCTTGCAGGATTGGGTTGGTTCTTTGGGTGGTTCCCTTGCAGGATTGGGTTGGTTCTTTGGGTGGTTCCCTTGCAGGATTGGGTTGGTTCTTTGGGTGGTTCCCTTGCAGGATTGGGTTGGTTCTTTGCGTGGTTCCCTTGCAGGATTGGGTTGGTTCTTTGCGTGGTTCCCTTGCAGGATTGGGTTGGTTCTTTGCGTGGTTCCCTTGCAGGATTGGGTTGGTTCTTTGCGTGGTTCCCTTGCAGGATTGGGTTGGTTCTTTGGGTGGTTCCCTTGCAGGATTGGGTTGGTTCTTGCAGGATTGGGTTGGATCTTTGCATGGTTCCCTTGCAGGATTGGGTTGGTTCTTTGGGTGGTTCCCTTGCAGGATTGGGTTGGTTCTTTGCGTGGTTCCCTTGCAGGATTTGGGTTGTTCTTTGCGTGGTTCCTTTGCAGGATTGGGTTTTTCTTTGCATGGTTCCCTTGCAGGATTGGGTTGGTTCTTTGCATGGTTCCCTTGCAGGATTGGGTTTGTTCTTTGGTAAGCCAGCCTCTGGCACAGCGGTGGGTTAGCATGGGCCATTCAACCTAAGCAGGCCTGTCTCAGGAGGCCACCAGGTGGCTTTGAGTCAATTGAAGTTTACTTCTTATAGTTTGGGGCTGGGAACATCAGGGTTCCAGGAGAGTCATAGTGCCAATGCAGGCCTGCTTTCTGATTCATGGCGGACACCTTTTCACCGTGTGCACTCATGGCAGAAGGGCTAAGGGTCTTAAGGTCTCTGGGGTTTCTCTTTTGAGGGTATAGATTCTGTTCCATAAGGACACCACTTGCTGATTGGATCCTAAAGGCTGTACCTTCCTCAGCCACCACACTAGCAACTGAGGATCCCCATGGCTCCCCCAGAAGGGTGCATTCTCCTCAGGCTGCTGGCTTTCATGGTTGATCATTTCCCTCATCTTTTGGTAACACAGAATCTGTCACCAAGTTACAACCAGACCTTTGGTCTTTAACTTCGTATTTTCTTTAAGGGATGATCTCATTTCCTTCTAGTCAGCAATTTTAATACAATATTTTGTTGATTTTCTGTGCATGTCACACATGCATATAATGTATTTTGATCATATTCACCCCTCTTTTTATTTTTCTTATTTTTTAACTTACCGAGTCCAGTTTGTGCTTCCTGTGCACTCATGGATGTGGGGGCATCCAGTGGGGTGTGATAGACTAAAGAGTCCACACTTTTAAAGAAAACTGTCTTTAAACATATCTGGATGTCACCAACTGTCAATAGCTCCCATGCTAAGGGTGGGAGCTTGGGAGACAATCCCTGCCTCCTGGTGGAATGTTGACTTGCTGTGAGTACAGTGGTCCTGGTGTGTTGGGGGACCCTTTCCTTCTGCCCTCTCCATGACCTCTGACCCTTCCTGACCTTTGACCCTTACAATCTTTCTGTCTCCTCTTCCGCTATCCACCTAGCAGTTCACTGTGTAAAATCATTCAGCCCACCATGCATGCAGATTAATGTAAGTGCTAAATGGATATCATGCTGGGTGGTTGCTGGATCTCCCAGACAGTGAATTCCTAACCTCTGAAATTTTTCTGATAGAAAAATCCTGTCAATGAACTTGACAAGAGTAGAGACTAAAGCTCAGCCTTAACTTGATTTCCTTCTTCTATTACCATCTAGGTCACAAAGGTTTTCAAATTTGAGACCAGCTCTAAACGTACACCCCAGAATGGAACTACATGGTCTGGGTTGGCTTAGAATTTGGAGCAATCCTCTTGCTTCAGCTTCATGAGTGCGGGCGTTATGGGCATGCACACCTGGCGCTTCCCTCCTGTTATACACACCTCAAAAGAGCAACTGATTTCTCCCTAACTACCGTTTTCAAGGCAGTTGGAACATGGAATATACTCTGATCCTTTCAAATTTCCACACATGGAATCAGACATATATTTCAAAACCCACTCCTCTAAAGCATGTCTTCGTAAGAGGCTTTTCCTGATGGCTCTTCAAAGCCTGCGACTCCTGTGAGTGTCTCTAACAAGTTTGCTTCTGCCCTGGGGTCTCTATATGCAAATGGAGCATTAGCCACGTGAACAATGCTCTGGAGCATATGCACACTCCATAGCCCAGGCTGACCTGCAGCTCATAGAGATCCTGGTCCTTAGTCTCCCGGGTTGTGGATGTTTCTAAAGCATGACCGTTGGGGACACATTCAAGCCATAGCATCGTTCTAGAGAACAGTTCCTTTCATGTTGAATTTTGCCTTTTATATTCTGGAGAGCAGACAAACTTCTCAAGCCTTCCTGGTACCTTTTGAAGTCTTGAGACTGAGCTCTCCTTGAGGGGACATTTAGGCTGCTCTCATTCAGGGACATGAGTGAAAAGACAGGTGGAGAGCACTGTGAGCACAGGCAGGCCCTGCTTGGGGCAGGGGACAGTTTCAAGAGAAGAGCAGCCCCTTGGCTCCATCCCCCTCCCCTGACAGTGGCCGCCTGGCGAGGCCAGATGTGTCTCCATTCTAAAGGTCAGAGAGATTTTGGACTCTGCTGAGTAGCAAAGGTGCTAATTAACTCCCCAAGTTCCTCCCCGGCTAGCGACATCCCTCCTAGATACTAATTGGGTTTATGAAAAGATAGTCTTTTCAAGTGCAGAAGAGATCTGAGGTACTGGCATGCTCTGTGCTCAGGCTCGGGAAGCCCTGAGGAACCCTTCTGGACTATCCTTTTCTACACCTGCCTGGACACAGGTAGGCTGAGAGATTGTGAACATCAAGTTACAGTCCATTTCCCACACATTTGTCGTCATGGGCTTAGCATGGGCCATGTTGAGAGGGCCCGTGTGAGGGTCATGCTTGCCCATAGAAACTTTCTGTGGAGGGGGGGTGTCAGTTATAATTCAATGTAATGAAGCCAGATCAGAAATGGGGCTTGGGTACAGGGACAGTTAGAGGAGGATCATTCGTGGTCAGCGTCCCCTGTGTGGTGGGGACCTTGCATTAAGTCGATTTTCAAAAGGTGCCTGAGGGTCCTGAGGTAGAAAGGGGAGGCAAAGGCGTTCATCCGAGAGGTGTAAACTAGGCATGGGATGTGCAGCTGAGGGAAAGGTGGTGGCTGGAGATGTTCACAAGCACTTGTGTGCCAGGCAGGCCACCAAGTGCCTTCTGGGGTGTGACTTTCTGAGTCCACCCAATGACAACCCTATCTGGGATCTTAACTTCAGTCTGAACAAGACTTTGAAAATGAAGCTGTGTGATTGCCATCGGGGAAATCTCACCCCATTAATGTACTGGATGGCACAACCTGACCTACACTATGTTTCCTGTTCACCCTGAGTGTTCATCTTTGAGACCTGAGCTTCCTGGAAGCTCAATGCTGGTGTGTTTTTGCAGGATCGCCTTCCAATGGGCTGGACAGTTTTGAATGTTGAAGCATGCCAGACTCCTGGCTTTTTTATTTTTTATTTTCTTAATAAGGGATTTTGGACATCTCACGTGGGAGGAACCAGTGGTGCTTCTCGAGGCCACAGAACCAGGAAAGGGGCAGTCAGAGTTTGTACAAGGCATTTCTGATGTCTGGGGCCAGGTACCCTTAGGTGATACTCTCCCACAGGCTTTGGATGTCCTACAAAGGAGTTACTGGGGCACCAGATGTGTGAGTGACTCTGGAGGGAGCGTGGAATGTCTGAGCCCTGCTGACTTTCCCGTCACTACTGTCTTGTGACAGTAAGGCTATGGGTACCACTTTCCCCACAGGGTCAGCGTGGGGAGGGAGGCCCAGTTACTCCCCCTCTGGGGAACTTAGTTATTTCAGGGAATGCAGAGGCCTCTCTGCCTCCAGTATCTGTTTTTTCCTTGGAGAAAACACACACACACACACACACACACACACACACACACACACACACACACACACACAAGCTGGGGCCCCTGGGCGGCTGATGATGGCTCCTTTTGCCTAGTCTTCATTCATATCACATCTTATTCCCATCCCTGGTCCCGCCCATAAACCCTTCAGTCTCAGAGGCCCAGTTGGGAAGAAAATGTTTTTGAAAATAATTCTGGAGTTTTATAGGTCAAAGTCAAGACCAGCCTTATGTGCCAGCTGGGAATGAGCCAGTGGGAAGAGCCATTTCAAGGGCATGGGCTTTATAAAGCCCTCAAATGATGCCCAGCAGCCTCCCAGTGTTTGAGCAGGACTTCTGGGCTGGGTTCTGCCTCAGCTATTTTACGAGGGGCCAGAAATTGTGTATATGGTCCTGGTCTGTTGGTAGTTTTCTTCCGTCAGGATCTGAGCGGAGCCTCTGGCTTTAAAATGATTCATCATGCTGGAGAAAGTCGATGTTAAACCTGCTGGCTTTTCCTGAAAGGATAAAAAGGGAATGCATATTCATTATGCATTACCATCTATTATCCCTTGGAAATCCACAGTCAATATTATCATTATCATGCTTTATTTAATAGACAGGAGCATTAAGTCTGGACAGGAAGAAGGGGAATTTGGGGGCTTCTGAGTTCAGTAGATCTTTATGGGATGGGTCTTCCCAGAGTCCCCAAAGGAGAGGACTCCCTTGCATTGTGGCGTAACAGAAAGGCAGAGACTGTAGGAGCTTTGGCAGTGCTGGGCCCTTGCACATGTTAGGCTTGGGCTCCACCTCTGAGCTACAGATCCAGTCTTGGGTTATTCTGAGACAAAGCTCTCTCTATATAGCTGGCTTTGAACATGGCCTAGCCTTGATTGCAAGTTCTTCCTGCCTCTGTCCCCTTGGGTGCTGAGACAGAGGCCGGAGTTATTATGCCTTGCTTATCTCTCTCATCTTTTATTTACTCACAATTGCATTGACAATGTCACCATTCTGAGGGGCGGAGCGCAGGCATTGGGAGAGCCCTCTTCCTGCATCTGGTCAGCTCTGCCTATGACAGACACCCTGATGAGCAGATCCCTGAGGACATTATCACTAAGTTAATGACTTAACAGCAAATTCATTGATCATCTTACAGTTCTGTAGCTTACACGGGTCTCACTAAGATAAATCCAAGTGTCTCCAGCACTAGACTTCTTCCAGGAACTGCTAGCAGTGAACCTATTTCCTTGTCCTTTTCAGCCCTGTCTATGGCCCTGTCTTCATTTCTTCAAAGCCAGCAATGATAGGTCGAACCCTTCTCGCAGGACCTCACTCCAGCCTCCTCTTCTGCTTCTCTCCACTTGTAAGGATCCTTGTGATTATGCTGAAAACACTCAGATAGATGAGGATTCTCCTTTGCTCTGTAATGTAACGTAGGCACAGACACCAACAACCAAGGTGTGGGTTATTCTGTCTACTACACCCAGGCCCCAAAGAAAGAGCTGCCTCTGTCCCTCTAGTTGCTGTAGGCACTGTTTTGGATGGTGCTCAGTTATAGACAGCTCACTTTGAAGAGCACTGTCGTTGTGATGGGACATCAAAGGGCCATCAAGGTTGTAGGTTCTTTGATTCATCCTTCCCTTCTAGAGGGCTGTAGTTCATAGGCCATGTCCCGTGGACCATAAATAGTTCCCAGAGAAGCAGCTCTCTTAGGAAACATTCAAAAGATATCTGATGTTGACAGTGTTTGAGCATCTACCTTTGGCCAGGTCCCCAGAGTAACAACATGTTACAAAAAATGACCTGGAGGCAGTATGAGATCTGGAAGCTGTCAGATGAGCATTTTGTTTCAGGTGGAGATGAGGGGAGATTCGTGGCCTGCCCAGAATACAAATGTCACCTTTCCTATGTACATCCCATACAACTATGTATGTGCAGTGTGTGAACATG
>NW_023412915.1:0-1192 GCF_903995425.1 Onychomys torridus
AGCACATTACAATGAACAATGAAAACATGATATTTATAGAGTTATACCAATTTTTTATGGATATATAAGGAACCTAATACATTCTTTAGGTCTTAAAAGGTTTAGGAAGAAGGCAAAAGATTAACAAAAATGACTAATCTAATGAAGTCATATAATGAATTTTCCCATCTCTAAACACTTCCCCCATTGTCAGGTACTGTCTCTCCAGCCATGTGGTCAGATAAAGAGTCAATTTTTCTAGAAGCATTTTAATCCTTAGAGTAAGGCACACTAAGGTCTAAGGAGAGATGCAAAGTGAGGATTGCAGGTTATTGTCATTTACAGGTATAGGTAGTTGCCAAAAAAAGGAAATAGTGAGTCTAACCCATCACAGGTGAATGGATAAACAGGGCAGAGTAAGAATCAGCTTTTCTTCAGGTACACACCAAGTATTGTTCTCTGAGGAGTTCAAATTTTGGCTTTTACACTCAAAGTTCCTTCCCTAATAATCCCTCCATACTTTATAGCTCTTTGTAAATGCCTGAGAGTCCCACTCTTAGAGAGACTTCTGTTTAAGTCTCAGGATCTCCTTACAACCTGGATGTCATCTGAATTCACAAGAAAACAGTTTTCTAACTGAAGGATTTTGGGGCATCAGGGAAGCAAAGTATGATCTCCTTCAGACAGATCAGTTTTCATACCAGCAAATTTAATTTTGTCTCAGTATAGGAGGTATAAATTCCATCAAGGGTACACATGACATATACCTTTGTCAGCTTGCATCGCTGCTCATTTATGGCAATGGTGATAAACTCAATCTTGTGGCTTTGGTCAAGCAGTCAGTTAATATTTAAAAACAAGGATTTTCAGTTCCACTCTTGATCATTTTGTACTCTTCTCTCACTTTGTGGAAATTTAGGCATGAAACATATTTAAGCATGCAATCTAAATGAGTTAATGATGCTATCAGCTTGTATCTCTTCTGGATCATCAGGGCTGAGTAAAGATGAATTCAGGATCATCCATTCACATCTTACTGCTGTAATGAAATGTTCATGAGGATAGTTTGCTCAACACTTGTGAGTATTGACTGCTCATCCAAAGGGGCCTGACTTAGATTCCCAGCATCCAAGAGACAGCTCACAACTGTCTGTAACTACAGGCACTGAGAAACAGACACTCTTGAAAATAACTTAAACATGAAGAAAACATT
>NW_023412916.1:0-6887 GCF_903995425.1 Onychomys torridus
GAGGGAGAATTTCCCAAGTCTGGGCCTTCTTGTTTCTAGTTTTCAAGTTCTGGACTCAGTTGAATCCACACAGGGACCCTGCTGTGGGATGATTTCTGTCCAGGATGCTGTAGTCAGTCTCCTGTAATGCCACCCATGTTTCCCCCAACAGCTGTGACTGGGCCCTGCAGCCATGATGCTTTCACAGGGGAGGGGCACTTTCTGTGGAAGAGCAGCCTGGGCTTTGGTGTGCACACAGGGAGCTTCTGCATACATGTGACTGTGGGGAGTGTCAGACTGAAGTGTGAGAACCTGGCTGCTTCTCAGGCTGTATCAGGAGTGTGCCCTGTCCCCACAAAATAGATTAATAAGTGTAATTTTAAAATTTAAAAACCAAGGTGGGATATGAATAATGGTGCATGCCTTTAATTCTAGTACTTTGAAGGCAGAGAAGAAAATGGATCTATGTTAGTTTAGTGATGTTATGTCTAGATTGTGGGGACTGCCAAAAGACCACCATGGGCACCAAATCACATTTGTAAAATCAAGGAGCCTTTGTTTCAGGCTCTGAGCTCTCTCTCTCTCTCTCTCTCTCTCTCTCTCTCTCTCTCTCTCTCTCTACTTATGCAGCAGTGAAAACAGAGACCCCTGAGCCTGTGCAGGGTGGGGTTGTTATCATAGAAGTAGTTTAGATGAATGAATTTCTAGTGTTCAGGACCCTGATTGGCTGACATTTGTCTGGGGGTAAAGGTGTGTCCTGGGAATGTTCGGAATGTGGTATTCTCCCTTAGATGTAGGCTCTCCCTAGAAGGGGTCAGCTTATGGCTTTTCCTGGATCCAGGTGTTGCTTGCCAGTAAGCCTATCACAGAGGCTTGTCTGGGCCCTAAACTTATCATGGCAGCTGTGTAGTCAAGCTGTTTTGGGGCCAACTCATTTCTCCCTTCACAAGTACCAATGGCAGTACTTAAACATGAGATCTATTTGTTCAAGTGTTCAATGATATAGGGAACTAAGAACCATTAGCTAACAGATTTTTCTAGGGTGGCAAAATCTGTATCTATTGCCATTCTTAAGGCTTTGAGTATAGCCAGATTATAATCTTGAATGATTTATATAAAAATAATAATTTCTTAAGGACATATAATACCTCTTTGGTTCTGTAGAAAGAAGGTCAAGTGCCTTATTCTACTGCAGAACCATTTTAGTTAATAAATTCATCAATTGAGAAACTCTGAACCTATTTTTCTGGTATGTGAATGGTCATACAGTGAGCCATTTTGACCCTATGGCAGGGAGGTTTTTTTTGACGCAGCATTTCAATCTATTTTGGTCAGGGAGCCTGGGACGACGTATTCTCTTCTGGAACTTCTTTAAGCTGACACTGGGGTGTTGTTGTCAAGGCCCAGAAAGGCTGAAAGGCTAGTCAAACTGGGCAATGGGGCATCTGTCAGAAGCATGTAGTCATCTGACCCAGCTGTTGAGACAGGGAACAATCACCTTGGCTGGGCTGGTCTACATCAGCTTTCCACAAGTCCAGAGATCATAGTCATCTGTAGCAGTATAGTCAGCAACTGAAGCTTGGAGTTATCTGCCAGCCAAGTGGAAACCTGTTGAGACAAGGAACCGAAGTTAACATATATGAACTTGTTTGGAGCTATCAGGCCCATAATCTTAGTAACTGGGAAGGGCAGGAATCCCGAGACCAGGAGAGAGAAAAATACCATCCTTAGGAATAGACAAGTGGAGAAAATTGAAGCTGTACTTAATTGGAGTCCTTTTGACCTCTGTTTAGTGTATCCACATTCTATGGCTCTTTTAATCCTCTGAGGCCTATATGAATTATCTTTAAAAATGGCATAAAAAATTTTGATGCATTAGTATTACCAATCTGTACTGAAATCCATGTTGTAGACAAGCAGATGATGAGAATTTGTAAAACAGCAGAAGTGGACTCATATCTTTTATGAATCCTACCAAAAACTACAGATTTGGGTTAAAAGGATGTGCACTTTCCTTCTGTACAGAGAGCCAGGTGTAGATTAGACAGAGATTTTTTTTTTGTCTTGATGACAAGCACTTTTAAGTTTATATTTAGATGACAACCAAAATAAATCTAAAATGTTGAGCTCTGTCAGATGTGGCGTTGGTGAAGACCTTTTCCCATTCTGTAGGCTGTCACTTTGTTTGTTGACCGTGTCCTTTGCTGTACAAAAGCTTCTCCGTTTCAACAGGTCCCGTTGATTGATTTTTTCTCTCAGTGTTTCTGCTACTGGTGTTATATTTAGAAAGTGATCTCTGGTGCCAATGTGTTCAAGACTACTTCCTCCTTTCTCTTCTATCAGGTTCAGAGTAACTGGATTTATGTTGAGGTCTTTGATCCACTTGGTCTTAAGTTTTGTGCACGGTGACAGATATGGATCTATTTGCAGCCTTCTGCATGTTGACATCCAGTTATGCCAGCACCATTTGTTAAAGATGCTTTCTTTTTTCCATTGTACAGTTTTGGCTTCTTTGTCAAAAATTATATGTTCATAGGTATGCGGGTTAATGTCAGGGTCTTCATTTCGATTTTATTGGTCCACATGTCCATTTTTATGCCAGTACCAAGCTTTTTTTAATTCTGTACTTCTATAGTAGAGCTTGAGGTCAAGGATCATGATGCTTCCAGAGGTTGTTTTATTGTACAGGATTCTTTTGGCTATCCTGGGTTTTTTGTTTTTCCATATGAAGTTGAGTATTATTCTTTCCAGGTTTGTGAAGAATTGTGTTGGTAATTTGATGGGGATTGCATTGAATTTGTAGATTGCTTTTGGTAAGATCACCATTTTTACTATGTTAATCCTGCCTATCCATGAGCATGGGAGATCTTTCCATTCTCTGATATCTTCTTCAATTTCTTTTTTCAGGGACTTAAAGTTCTTGTCATGTAGGTCCTTCACATGGTTAGTTAGAGTAACTTCAAGGTATTTTATATCATTGTGGCTATTGTGAAGGGTGATGTATCTCTGATTTCTTTCTCAGCCTGTTTGTCTATTGTATATAGGAGGGCTACTGATTTTTTGAGTTGATGTTCTATCCTGCTATGTTGCTGAAGGTTTTTATTAGCTGTATCAGTTCCTTGGTTGAATTTTTGGGGTCACTCATGTATACTATCATGTCATTTGGAAATAGGGAAAGCTTGACTTCTTCCTTCCCAATTTGTATCCCCTTAATCTCCTTATGTTGTCTTATTGATCTGGCTAGAACTTCAAGTACTATATTGAATAACTATGGGGAGAGGGAACAGCCTTGCCTTGTTCCTGATTTTAGTGGTGTTGCTTTGAGTTTCTCTCCATTTAATTTCATTATTTTCATGACATGGTCTCTATTGTTCTGTAACTCAGCCATTAGACTAGACTAGCGGGACCGACAGCTCCACTACTCTGGCTGACTCTTGCTTGTCCACTGCTGGTATTACAAATTCCTGTCGCCTCCCTGGCTTATAATGTGGGTTCTCCCTATCAAACTCAGGTCCTCCAGCTTGTCTGATGGAATTATCTCTCCAGCTCCCTGGTCTGCCTCTCATAAAAAATTCCCAAAATAGCCTGTCTAATCAAAGTTCCATTACTGTGAAGAGATACCATGACCACGGGAACTCTTATAAAGGAAAACATTTAATTGGGGTTGGCTTACAGTTTCAAAGGTTTAGTTGATTATCATCATGGTGGGAAGGTTGGTGGTACACAGGCAGACATGGTACTGGAGAGGTAGCTGGACATTCTACAAGAAGATAGCAGGCAGCAGGAAGAGAGAGGGAAACACTGGTCCTGACTTGAGCATTTGAAGTGTGAAAGCTCGTCCTCAGTGACTCAGTTCCTTCAACAAGGCCATACCTACAAGGCCACACATCCTATCTGGCACTGCCTGGAGACAAAGCAGACAAACCCTTGAGTCTATGGGGGCCATTCTTGTTCAAACCACCACACAGCCCTCAGCTGCTCCTTGGGATGACAGGCTCTCCCCTGGCTGGGGTCATCTTGAGTCTGCTGGCCTGTAGGAGAAGAAACAGTCACTGTGGCAGCCATGCTCACCCTCCATCTGCCTCTCAGCTGTTCTCTGTGTTCAGACAACATCAGGGGCCCAGGGCAGCAAACAGCTCTGCAGCAGACATTCAGGGACACCTCTGAGAGTCACTAGGACCTGAGGCTGGTCCTCAGCTGTCCTTCTGCACAGCACAGCCAATCAGAGGACAGCTCTCCTGGTCCTTTGTCCCCTGTCCATGTCCTCCTCCCTCTGCTTCCTTCCCCTGCCTTGAACCCATGTCTACTCCCTGCCTTCCCTGCTCTGCACTCACCACACCTCCCTTTTCTCTCCCTGGAAACTGGCTCTCTAGCTTTCCCTGTGAGTGCAGGCTGCTGCCACCCTGCAGATCAGCCTCAGGGTTCGAATCCCACTCAGACTTCTGCTGCCTCTCAGGCTGCTGCTCTCCAGCTCTCAGATGCTCCACTTTCCTGTTGAAGGGCTGAGCCCTTCTGAAGACCAGGGCCTACATCTTCAGATTTTGGTTCTGTGCTCTCTGTTACACTCCACTCTCTGCTCATCTCTGCTCCTGTCCTGCAGTCTTGTAGTCACCATGTCTTAAATCTGCTCTGAACACCGTCCACACTTGGCTCATGTGTTGTGTGAGTAAAAGGATCTCAATGTGCCCAGGTTGACCAGCAACTTTCTTTGTATCTGCAGAAGACTGTAGCTCTGGATCCTCCGGTTTCTGTTTCCCATATGCTGGGATTAGAGATGTTCCCTGCTGTGTCCCCATATTTTTTTCTGAATCCTTAAGAATGTTAGAAGACAAGTCTTCTGTCTTTACACAAATTCAATAGGAATTTAATAGGAATTGCATTGATTTCTAGATTCTTATCTTAGAGATTCCTTGTCCATTATACAAATATCCTTACTTTTTTTAGTATTTCCTTAATGTTTTAAAAATTTATTTTTGGACTGTATATATGTATGTGTGTGTATTTGCATACATGCACACACATGTGAATGGCAGAGAACCACCTTGGTCATTGACCTGTATGATCTGAGACAACCCCATATTTCCTTGATTTCCTTAGGGGCAGGCTAGGTGTTCATCTGTTCCAGATCCAGATGGTCTCTAAAGAAAGTAGGGGACAATTTAGTGCTTGTGTAGTTATGTCACATTCCTATCCTGCTGTTCTCTTTACTTTTCCCTCACATCTTTACCTTTCTCCATGCCCCACAGCTGAGAAAGCAGAGGAGAAGGTCAGGTGAGGGCATGTCCTGGACCACTTACCTTTCCTTCCTCCAGAGAAAGATCATCAATACATAGACAGGGGTTATGAGCACAGCCGTGGCCATCACCACCCCGACCATTGCTCCCAAGTTCACAAGTGAAGGGTGCCACTGGTCCTCTGTGTCCTCCAGGCCAGCTGTGGTGACTGCAGAGGTGACAATGGAAGGGCTCTGCATGGTGGTGCTGAAGGCTGGGGAGAGATGAGGAGTGAGCAGATCCTCCCTGGATGAGGGAGAGATGGGGTGAGTGTCACACCTTGTCTCCTCTGTGAGATGTGGCATGTGGAATAGCTGTTAGAAGTTCACAGAGAGGGGAACACATGCTGAAGCCTGAGACTCCAGGAGAGCAAGCTCGAAAGCTCACTCTCCACCTGTCCTGTATGTCCTCAGATGGTCATCTGGTCACAGACAATTATTCCATAGAAATATAGTTTTTATCATAGATGTATGTAACATGCAGACACATCTCAGTCCACAGAGTGTTGGCTGTTTGTTGCCTCAGAATGGAGTTTCATCCCTAGTAGTCATGTAAAGAGCTCGATGAACTTGTCATGGACTTTAATCTTAGCCCAAGGGGCAGATCTTTGCGAGTTTAAAGCCAGCCCCATCTGTGTGTAGAGTTCCACACCAAAGAGTGTTAGTGAGCTGTGATCCCAGCACTAAGGAGGTGAAGACAGGAATGTTCCGGGGGCTCACTAGCAAGCCAGCCAGCCCAGTCTACTTGACAAACTTAAAAGCTAGTGAGACACCCTGTCTTAAAATAAGGGAGGGACACCTGATGTTGTCCTCTGGGCTACATATGCACATGAAGAAATGTGAACTTTAACACATACACACACACACACACACACACACACACACACACACACACACACACCTGGAGTAACAGATTCACATGTTCACACACAGCGAATAATTAAAAATACATAAAAAAATATATAATTTTCGCCATAAGTGTACAGCTCAGTCCCCTATGCTCTTCACTTGGCCCTGCAGGAGCTGGGATTCCGTGCTTAGTCGCTCATCACAGTCTTACTCTGTGGCTTTTTTATATGTTAGTGTTTTAGTTTTTTCTAGACAGGGTCTCACCATTTAGCCCTGTTGTTCTGGAACTCACAGAAATCTCACAAGCCTCTGCCTCCTAAGTGCTGAGATTTAGGGGCCTGTGCCAGCACATCCAGCAGTGGCTCTTGGCTGGATTAAACCCCCCACAGCCAGTTCTCTGCAAGGTCTCTGTGGCCGCATATTGACCTGATGTAATGTCACCAGCAGCTGCCAGGGCTCCGGGAAGGAGAAAGGAAAGCTGTTCTTGGTCTAGAGTAGTGATTCTCAACACTTCCTAATGCTGTGACCCTTCAATACAGTTCCCCCATTTGTAATGGCCACTCTACACCATAAAACTATTTTCATTGCTACTTCATAACTGTGAATTTGCTACTGTTATTGAATACACACTGTATACCTAATATGCAGGATATCTTTAATTCTACCACTATAGGGAGTAGTGAACCACAGGTTGGGGAACTGATTGATCTAGTATTTCCAAATAGGTAATTTGTGGGAAATTAATCATAGTGATGTTTGTAGAGCAAATGGATGTACTCTGCCCGAC
>NW_023412917.1:0-6976 GCF_903995425.1 Onychomys torridus
TTATGATAAGTCACATGTCGACTGACAGACTTCCATAGAAAGAATCTATTGCTGTAAGCCTTCATTGTTATCTTTTAAAGCCTGTATCAGTCCCAATAATGACTCATCTTTGTTCTTATTATTAAACCAGTGTTTGAACACTGTGTGAATTATTACAATGAATGTCAAAATGGTACAGGCCAGATATGTCTTAGGGAGGTCGTATATTTCCAGGAAAATGTCATTCAGCATACAGGCAAAAAGGTTATTAAATTCTTGTGAGGTAATGTTGTCAGCCATATTACAAGAATTACTCAAAATTTGTTAGTCAGTTTTAAGGTGTAAAATTATCAAGTACTTTTACTTGAAAGAAGCTTACCTTTCCGTGGTTTTTGGGGGTGCAATAGCACTTTTCAGCCAGCAGGAGGCGTTGGTATAGCTCCAAAGCAGGGCCTGCTGGCAACCTTGTCTGGCAGCAGCTGAAGGCAGGAGCCAAGATGGCGGGGGAAACGGCACTCGGAGGAGTGGGAAGATCTCACTCACAGCGGTTTTCGCTGGTCTGGGGGATAAGCTAGGGAACTGAGACTGGACTAGCTGCTCCCTTTTTCGGGAATGGAACCGTGTAGGTGTCCCCTGGTTAAATGGAACTTTGCAGGCGGTTTTAGGTACCCGCCAGCCGGGGAGGAGGCTGAGGGAGGGAGCCGCCTAGGCCTTTGGAATTTGCCCCACGTGAGCGCCAGATATTGGTTAAATTATTAAGGCCACTCCACGTAGTTAAAAGGGAGGTGTATTTTGTGGGGTAACTTACAAATGAAGGGGTAGGTTACAGGGTCTGGCAAGGGTATAGCGCAGTCCGGCGGTGTTCTCTGGAGAACTCTGCTCGGTCTACCTCCTGCGTCCAGAGTCCGGGAACCAAGAGACAGAGCTCTTCCCGATCCTTCGTCTTCCGCTTCCTCCTCTGCCCCGCCTTGTGGGCGTGACCATTACCGAAGCCTCAGTGGGGATTGGAACTTCCAGGCCAATGCTGGGATGGCTACCCACTACAATCCCCAATTTCAAATTGTACTCCAAAGCTATAGTGATAAAAACAGAATGACATTGGCACAAAAACAGACACATTGATCAATGGAATAAAACTGAAAACCCAAAAATGAGTCTACACACCTATGGACAACTGATTTTTTATAAAGAAGCCAGAAATACACACTGAGGAAAAAGACAACACCTTCAACAAATGGTGCTGGTCAAACTGAACAGCTGCTGCATGCGGGAGAAGGCAGACAGATCCAGACTCATCACCCTGCACAGAACTCAACTCCAAAATACCTCACCTCACCAAGGCCAGACAAGTGAGTCTCACAAGTGAGAAAGTGAGGAACAGCCTTGAACTCATTGGCACAGGAGAAGACTTCCAAAACAGACCAGTAACAGCACAGGCACTGTGGTGGTTTGGATAAGAATGGCTCTCACAGGCTCATATATTCAGATGCTTAGTCAACAGGGAATGAATGGCACTATTTGTGGATTAGAAGGATCAGGAGGTACAGCCTAGTTGGAGTATGTGTGGCCTTGTTGGAGGAAGTGTCACTGGAGGGAAGAGGGGCTTTGAAGTTTCAAAAACCCACATGCCAGCTCATCTTGCTCGCCCTCTCTATGCCTACAGATCAGGATCTAGCTCTCAGCTACTGTTCCACCCTGCATGCCACCATGATCCACACCATGGTGATAATGAACTCAGCCTCTCAACTGTAAGCCAGCCCCCAAGTAGAATGCTTTCTGTCATAATGGTTGCTTTGGCCATGCTGTCCTCACAGCAATAAGTCACAATAGTGACCAGACAGGCACTGAGAACAACAATGGATTTCGTGACACGGACACGCTTATACATGGCAGAGGACAGCATCATTCGGACAACAGCAGGCTACAGAATGGGACAAGATCTTTGCCAACTACACACCGGATAGAGGGATACTATCCAAAATATATAAAGAACTAAAAAAATAATGGGACATCAAGAAACTGACTCAATTAAAAAGACGGGATACAAAAATCTAAATAGAATTCTCAAAAGAAGAAACTCAAATGATTGAGAAACACTTAAATGTTCAACATCCTCAGCCACCAGGGAAATACAAACCAAAAACACTCTGAGATTTCATCTTACACCTGTCACATAATGGCCATGATCGAGAAAACTAATGACAGCTCATGCTAACACGAATGTGGAGCAAGGGGAACACTCATCTATTGCTGATGGGAGTGCAAACTTGTACAGCCACTATGGAAACCAGTGTAGTTGGAGTTTTCCTGCCTGGCCCACAGTCAGGACAAATCTCTCTTAACCGCCTGTCCCACAGTCGCTCAGACCTAACCAAGTAAGCACACAGAGACTGATATTGTTTACAAACTGTGTGGCCATGGCAGGCTTCTTGTTATCTACTTCTTTTATCTTAAATTAACCCATTTTTATTAATCTATACTTTGCCACGTGGCTCGTGGCTTACCATTATCTTACATCCTTCTTGCCATGGAGCCGGCTGGCGGTGTCTGTCCACCCCAGCCTTCTACCTCCCAGAATTCTCTTCTCTCTTGTCCCGCCTATACTACCCTTCTGCCTGGCTACTGGCCAATCAGCACTTTATTTATTTTAACCAATCAGATCAACACATTTGACATACAGAACATCCCACAGCAGACCAGTGTGGCAGTTCCTCAGGAAGATGGGAATCAATTTACCTCAATATTCAGCTATACCACTTCTGGGCATATACCCATAGGATGCCTCATCCTACCACAGAGACACTTGCTCAACCATGTTCATTCCTGCTCTATCCACAATAGCCAGAAATTTGAAACAACCTAGTCCCTCAACAGAAGAATGGGTGAAGAAAATGTGGCACATTTACACAATGGAGTTTTACTCATCTGTTAAAAAACAAAACCAAAAGACATCATGAAATTTGCAGGCAAATGAATGGAACTAGAAAAAATCATCCTGAGTTAGGTATCCAAGCCTCAGAAAGATGAATATGTTATGTATTCACTTATATGTGGATGTTAGCTGTGAAGTCAATGATAACTAAGCTACAACCCATAGAACCACAGAGATTGGGTACAGAATAAGGAACTAGAACAGTGGTTCTCAACCTTCCTAATGCTGTGACCCTTTAATACAGCTCCTCATGTTATTGTGACCCCCAACCATAAAATTATTTCGTTGCTACTTCCTAACTGTAGTTTTGCTACTGTTGTGAGTCATAATGTAAATATCATGATATGCAGGATATCTGATTTGCAGCCCCTGTGAAAGGGTTTTGACTCCTACAGGCTGAGAACTGCTGGACTAGAGAGAACATGTAGATTTAGGAAAGGGAAATAGATAGCTTTGGCTACATGGAGCAGGTCTGGAATGGGAAGGTCAAGAGTGCGGGGGTGGAGGGGTGAGGGGGGGGGGAGGGTCGGAGGAGGGAACACGGGGAGAGACGGCTAAACCTAAGGGGCATTTGAGGGCTAGTGTGGAAGCTTAATAAAGTAGAAGTGTTATACATATAAATGAAGGCAATCATCTAAATTTAAATGAAATCACCAAATATTGGAGGAGACAGAGTCCCAACTAGACATCTATTTTGGGAGGGGGGTGTTGAGACAGGGTTTCTCTGCATAATAGCCCTGACTGTCCTAGCACTCACTCTGTAGACCAGGCTGGCCTTGAACTCAGAGATCCACCTGCCTCTGCCTCCTGAGTGCTGAGATTAAAGGTGTGCACCACCACTGCCCAGCTCCAACTGGACATCAAAAGAAGCTTCCAGTACTGAGATTGCGTTACATCTAATTGAGTTGTTGGCCAAAGGGGACCCATGGAAATTCTCAAACGACCCAGGCTGTCTCCACAAACTGAAGGCAAAGCCCCATTGTCGAAGACAACACTCACACAACTCATTGAAGATGGAGATGTCAAATCGGTGCCTACTTAGTGCCTTCACCCCTAAGTTCCAGTGTCTTTGGTATAGGAACATACTCTGCGTGCTCTCAAAAGAGAAATGTAAATGCCAAGACAGTCACAAAACCTTTATCTGCAATCGTATACTACCTGCAAGATAGGCTAGGGCACTAGTGCACAGAGCTTGTGGGAGTAACCAGCCAATAACTGATTTGACTTAGGGCCACTTCACAAGATGGAACCCATACCTGACACTGCTTAGGTGACCAAGAACCTGAGACTAGATAGTCAGGGACCTAGGAGAAAACCAAATAACACTGGTCTAATAAAAGAAAAAAAAAAGGTAGGGATAAAATGACTCCTAAAGACATTCTGTTATACTCATAGATCAGTGTCTTGTTCAGCCATCAACAGAGAAGCCTCCTCCTGCAGCAGATGGGAACAAACACAGAGATCTACAGCCGGATGTTATCAGAGAAAGAGACACCTTGGAACAGTCAGCCCTAAGTGGGGTGTCTCCATCAGATCCCTCCCCTCAGGGCTCAGGAAACCCCACAGAAGAGGAGGCAGAAAGAGTGTGAGAGCCAGAAGGGATGGAGGACACCAAGAGAACAAGACCCTCCAAATCAAGATGAGCAAAGCTCATGAACTCACAGAAAATGAGGCAGCATGCACAGGATCTGCAACAGGTCCTCTGTGTGTACATTCTGGCTTCCAGGTCAGCGTTTTTTGTGGGATTCCTGAGTGTGTGAACAAGTCTCTGATTCTTATGCCTTCTCTTGGGCTCTTTTCCTTCTTTTGGTTTGTCTTGTCCAACTTTGATGTGATAGCTTTTGTTTTATGTTATTATATTTTATTTTGTTGTATTTAAAAAAGGAATGAATGAAAACCTAGCCACAAGGGCAAAGGCTAACTGCTATGGATATCGCTCTGTGTAAATAAAGTTCTGATTGGCCAGTGGCCAGGCAGGAAGTATAGGCAGGACAAGAGAAAAGAGAATTCTGGGAAGTAAAAAGCTGGGGAGAGACACTGCCAGCTGCCGCCATGAAAAGCAACATGTAAAGACACTGGTAAGCCACAAGCCATGTGGCAAAGTATAGACTAATAGAAATGGGTTAATTTAAGATAGAAGAAGTAGATAAGAAGAAGCCTGCCACAGCCATACAGTTTCTAAACCATGTAAGTTTCTGTGTGCTTTCTTGGTTGGGTCTGAGCAACTGTGGGACTGGCAGGTAAGAGAGATTTGTCCTGACTGGGCCAGGCAGGGAAACTCTAACTACAAATGGCGCCCAACGTGTGGCAAGAATTTCCACCTAAAACCTGAGAAAAAAGATTCTAAAACGGAGCTAAAAACAGCTTCCTAGTTGTCTCTCTCAAGTTAGCGACAGCCTGCCGGTTTGAGCTACTATGGCGGGTTCCTGGAGTGTGCGTCTGACCTGCAGTGTGGCGGGAATGAGAAGTCTACAAGCAGCACTTTACTCTGCTGCATGGTGGATTTAGCCTTTGTGAGTTTAAAAAAAAAAAAAAAAAAAAAGGGTTTCTGGGCTATGCAGTGCTTTGATAGAACTACTTCTGATAGTTGATGGTACACATGGCTCCAGACCCAGAGCTGTCGGTAAACTGTACCACCGCCATGTTGGGAAGCTGAATTGGGCGGAGCCAGCAGCCACAGAGGTGTTTCAGTCTTATAAAGATGGATATTACACAGAGAATCTGGTTTGTCTTGTCTTTGGGATTTTTAACTGCAAAAAAAGATTTGATTGTAAAAGCTGTTGAGTTAAACAAATATGTAAATTTTAAAGACACCTTGACTTCAAAATTTGGATGTAAGGATATGTTACTTTGGAAAAGAGTCTCTGCTTTTGTTTCCACAGAAAGCCAGAAGCTGTGGATTTGTTCCAGATTAAGATACATCAGGTTTGATCAGCCAAGACCACCTGAAAGGTCTCCAATGACACCATGGCCCAGATGATCCAACATCCAGAATGGTTTCAAGGCAACTGGCTCAGAGGTTCACCCTAATGGACTACTCCATAATCCTAAAATTTTCTTTGTGTCCCCATAAGATACAGCACCTGCCTCCAGCAGGAAGTAGTAAGAAAAACTATGCCCACATTCCCAAAATTATCAAGCTGGCTTTGGAGATGGAATTGGCTCACTCCTTCTCTAAACCCAGACATAGTACAAAAAAAAAAAAAAAAAAAAAAAAAAAGGTTAAGAGATTCTTGTGTCCCAAATCAGAAGAGCCCTCTGGTATGGGACAGAGAAAAACCAACATTTTTATTTAAATCAGGTTGATTATAAATGCAATCTCTTTCTAAAGAAGAAAAGGGGATATGATATAGATATAATAGGATAAAAGGGTAGTTTAAGGAACTTACTTCTAAAGAGCAACAACTTGTTCAAAAATGTTTTACATTGGTATGGATTTTAGTCTATTGATACAAACTTAAAGTTAATTTTGTTTATACTATGTATATATTTCTACTCGTGTTTAAGGTATTATGTTTGTATAGCTCATTTAAGTTGTAATGGATAATTAAAAATAGATTAATAAATAGTCATCTATGATAATCATACTCATATCCATGTTAGTTAAGTCTTCTACATATACATACAGATATTTCAGACAGATAGGTAATCTTCAAATACTTCAAAGACCTACAGAATATGGCATTTAAAATACTTTTAAAATTTAGACTTTCTGGACAGTGAGACATGTCTGCTCGTGGCAGCACCGATTTACTTCAGAGAGGAGGATGGGCATTGAAGATACTTCATATGGAGTTTATCTTCACCTTGGCAAAATAGCCATTTGGGCAAGAAACTGTTCTTGCCTGGACTGCTTGATCAACTGGACATGCAGGACCCACACAAAGGTGACCACTGAACATTGCTTGACAAAATGGTCCTTCAGGTCCCTGCTTTGCAGAGGAAACTGCCAGACATTCTACAGGACACTGAGAGAAGTGATCAAGAGACTCTAGCCCTGTGGGCTGAAGATAGATGCCCCAACTTTACAAAGGAATATTAGGTGACTGTCCAGGCTGCTAGCTG
>NW_023412918.1:0-13309 GCF_903995425.1 Onychomys torridus
AGTAGAAGCCATAGAATTGTAGTGAAAGGCCATCCCCATTGAATGGACTTAAAAAAAAAAAAAAACATTTTGCAAAAACAAAATCAAAGTTAGAAAAGCAAACAAAGGAAAGAAAAAACTTAGCAAAGGAAACTGAAGAGAGAACAAACATCACCTAGGTCTTTTGGACTACCCAATTTTAATTCCTTCCCAGATCAAAGTCCTCATCCCATGTCTACCCACCTCATTTTTTCATTTTTCATATATATATATATACTTGTCACTCTCTCTGCCAACAGAAATGAACCTGCTTCAGCCTCTGTTTGTTCTATGTTGGGTCAGAGCCCTCCTGGTTGACTCCTGCCCACTGTCTCATTCCAGTGCCAATGGTTCACTATATTGAAGACAATCGATTTGACCTCTCCTAGCAACAAGCACAAATAGCTCCATTGTTACTGATGGAAATTTTAAAACTTTTATCAATAGTACATTCAAAATGGAAGGAAGAAGGAAGGACTGAACAAATAGAAAGGAAAGAAAGAAGAAATGAAGAGAAAGATTAGAAGATTGTACTTTGAGGTAGCAAAGGTATTAAGGATTACTTTTGGGATCTTGTGGACATAATTAGTTTTCACCAGAGGGATGGATAACAGTTCATTCTACATCTAGTAGTAAATACCAGACAGTTCCTGGTTACATCTTTTTAATCTCATTCTAATCACAGCAATATACGGCAATTCACCCTACCAGGAAATCTCAATTTTATCTTTATCTATATGAACTTATGAAAGTAATTCTCACCTGCATGCTTTGTGATGCAAAGTTGCAACTGCTGAGCTGAACTGCTGAGTCTGTCCTGTGTTAGATGACATGATGGGCCCTGATTTATTGCTTATTATTGCATGGTCCCCTTTCCTACTACAGAAGTGGATTTAAACTCCAACTCTCCATCCATAATATCATGTTATAAAGAAATGAGAAAATTTTAAATGACTCTGCCACCAATTAGGTGTCAGTTCAAATGTGGGACAAAAGAGCAAATCCAATGAAGCAATTAGGAGAAATTAGGAAGAAAACATCTGTGTGAGCCAGCAGTTTCTCAGGGATGCAGAACATGCAAAGAGCCTATGTTGAGAATATGACGTTGCTGAATACAGTGTTGTACCCAGAATCACCCAAAGACCACAAATAGAAGAAAATCTGATGCAAAAGCAAAGTCCTTTTACAGTTTTGGGTTAAACCCAGCCTCTCTGTCTGTCTAATGCAGCAGAGAGGAGAGAGCCCAAGTAGCATTGGGGTAGGGTTTTCATAGGGGTAAAGCAAGGGGGTTCTTCAGGTCTTAAGACTACACAGGAACAGAGTTGGGATTGGTTTATACGAGTAGCAATTATGTTATTAACTTAAATTGACTAGGGTTAGATTGGGGTTACAGGTATCCATTTTGGCTGGGATGGACAAGTACCATTTTTGTCCCTGATCCCCTGTGGAGGCTGGCTGGCCTAGCAAGTACTGACTCTAGGGGATGGCTCAGTGGCAGAGGCTTGGTGTTTCCAATCTCCCAGTATTGCTGGCAGGGGCATCTGTGATTAATTGTTTTTTGTTCATGGCCCTCCCAGAAACTGCTTGCTCATTCTCAGGGAACTGACATTGAGGCCCGATCTCTGAGAGAAGACTGAGCACCCTGCTATGGCATCTGCTTGGTCTTTTCAGTAGGACAACTTGAGAGTCTTTTCTAATGTCCACACATCCTTAACAGATAACATTAAAATCTGAAGAACAACTGAACAAATAGGCATAAAGGAAGGAGATGCAACTGACAGTCTTTATCTCCCTCACTTCAAGAGACTTTTGCTAAAAGTTAGATTAATTTTACTACACAAATATCATTCATCACTTTTGAACTGTGCTGTACTCTATTTCATGTATGAAGTAATTTATATGGAAAGGCAATGCCTATCCTAAACATTTATTTAGGTGGTTTTTTTGCTCTGAACTTCATTAAAATTGTTTGTCCCGCATGTTTCTCTACATATACTAAGGGAGAATAATGATTATTGTTGTAGGTTTAAATAAAGCATTTTTATTAAATCTTTAAGAGCACCCTATATGAATACAATGCAGTTTTAATACATTCACAATTTACTTGTCCCCCGAAGTCCTCTAGATGGACCCTTACATTCCCAAGCACTTGCAACTCCATGTACTCTAATTTAATAACCTACCACATTTTCTTGTCTTTAGAAATGCACTACGGTAGGCCAGGGTGGCCTTGACACACTTTGTAGCAGAGAATGAAGGAACATTTGATCCCCTGGTTCACAAGTCTCAGGTGCTGAAATGGCGGGAGTGCTTCATTCCAACAGGTTATCTCATTGCTATCAGCTGAGGTCTGCCCTCTGGTGTTCAGGTGTATGTGACCTAACCACAGTCTTTAGGCTATGACATATTTTGGAAACATAAAGAACATTATGATCCTAATATAAAATTCTGTAATCACCAAAAGGCTAGAATCTTGAAAGATTATAAAGACTGAAATATTTGAAAAACCACGGTTTATGAAACTATTGAAATCTGGTAGCCTAAGTCACCCAACTTACAAAGTCTCACAGGGAAGAAAGACTTGAGAACATACCACATAAGCAAATGCTTAGGGAGAAATCAGCTATAAGGACTCCAACAGTAAAAAAAAACTTCAATTTCTGTTGGAATTTATGTCAGCTGATGAAATTCTGGATTTTAACTATTGAGGGCTCCTGGTTTACTACTTTAAGGCTGAACTAGGAACATCACGGGAAAGTCATAATTTACCCTCAACATTTCTACAGGACACTGGACCTCAGCTCCTCTTCCTCAATGAAATCAACCACATAAAGGTGTCATCAACTCAGTGACCCTGTGCATGCTGGGTTCAACTATGCACAGAGTTCCAGTTTCTCAATATAGCTGTCATTCCCTTTTCCTTTCTTGACTGTGGTTTTTGGTGTTTATTCATAGACAACGTCTGCATTTTGTAATCTCTCATCTTCTCAGGCCAGCTTCCATATAACCACCTCTACTCCCTAATTCCTAGGTGTCCTGTGGCTAAGACCCATGAAGTGTATGTTGTTAAAGGAATAAGTATGATATGCTGCTCTGAACCACTGCTATCAAAGGAATATTTTTATGCTACTTTGGAACCCTGTCCACACAGGTGGGGGTATATTCTTGAACCGTAAGCACGCACAGAATTGGAGAAGGCTGAAGGAGTGATGCATTTACCATGAGAGCCTAAGGACTTGGATTTGTGGCCATAGCATGGTAGAAAAAAGTCAGAATGAATGGCAGGGCACTGACATGAACCCCTGTAATGATGAGAGCTGGAAACCAGAAAATGTTTGGAATCTGCAGTACCAGATATGCTGGTGTACAAAGCTCCATATAAGAAGGACCCTGTCTCAAAAATAAAGAACTGACATCTAAATCCTCTATAGGCCACTCATGCTGCAAGACTGCAGAAAAAGAATGATTAAAAACTCACAAAATTACAAACACACAAAATACAAATTATTCATAAGAGGCAATTGTGTTACAGTTCCATTGATTTATTTAATACATCTCTGGCACAAATTATAAGCTACCTTAAGTAATTTAAAAGTGTTAGTGAACACACAAATGACCCATTTTTACCCACACATGGCACTGGAATGTGATAACACATAGAAGGAACAATCCAGAAATTAACATGTCACATCTGTTTGCTGTTTGGAAACTACATGCTTCTTCATGTGCAGATGAGACACTGAGCTGGAGCCCTGCTAACCACTGGTGAGGAAGTACACGGTTCAGTCTGTGCCGGGGATGGCAGATGAGATGGCTGATGTGCTGCCAGCAGAGATTGGAGAGAAGGGAACCCAAGATGTTGGACCATCAACCCTCCATGTGTTCCCCTCTGGATCTTCTGCTTTGCATGCCTCTAGAGGGTCAAGACAGAAATGCCTATATGTTCCAAGTTCATGCTTTATGGTATGCACATGTCATACCCTCCTCCATATAAATATTTCTTGCAATGTTGTTCTTCTTCTATCTGATCTTCATGTTCTGTGTTCCTAGACCAATGGTGATTTCTGTGATACAGGAAAGGAGTGAAGTAAATTTCACAGAAAATTATACAGAGATGATCACTTAGGCTGGGGCTAAGGCAGTTATGCAGTTCATGGGAAAAATCTTGGGGCCTCAGGAAGCTTTTTAGGCTTGGATAAAATGCACCAAATGTGTGGTCATCTATAGCACATGGTATGATGTGTATCAACACACAGGACTTAAATTGGCCATGATGAATAATTCCATTTCTGAGGACATTCCAAGGACATTGTGTAAAACTTGAGACACTAAGGGGTCTTGGCTGAAGACTGTGGATGGAGTAACATAAAAATGGGATGACAAACGAATAGTGTGTGAACCTAGAATAGGAGGAGAATAGTGGCCTCCACCAAGAAAGGGAGATGGCAACTTTAATTCAGATATTTTTTTATTCCTTCTGAAGGAGTGTAGAGGTAATATGTCAGTTGATGGAGTGATTGCTACAAGCTTTATTGGGTTCCTAGATTGAAAAGTGCCGTTATGAAAGATGAGTTTCCTTTCATAGAAGCTCTGTAAATAAACGAATCCTGAGTCTGTTCCTATGCAGTCTGTAGACCCCCCCAATCCCCTTTTGCTTTAAAAACCCTGCCCCATTGCTACTCAGGGCCTCTCCTGCTCTGCTGCTGCATCAGATGGGTAGAGTTTACCAAGTTAACTCGTAGTAAAAAGACTCTCGGCTTTGCATCAGATTTGGTCTCACGATGGTCTTTGGGGGACTCTGGGTACTACAAAAACAAAATTAGTTTCTTATGAGCTCTGGGCACAATGTTGTCTTCAACTAGTCAAGTCATTGAAGGAGGATCAGCCTTTCTCCAAGGGGCCAGCCTCTGTTTACCACATGGGCCTAACTTCATCTGATCCTCCCTCACATACCTTGTCTTTATAGATGCACACTGCTTCTGCGCTTAGGCACAATTCAGGACATTATGGCAACAGTGTACTTGGAATTGGTTTCAGTCATGAAATTCTCAATTTAAAACAACGTTCAAAAGAGTGTAAATGTGGAATTAAACAAACTGTGAAGTGAGAACTTGTATATAAGAGCAAGAAATTCAAATAAATAGTAGTGTATGGTGGTCGGGATCATTTGACCTGTCCTGCAGGCCAGGTTATTAGTTCAGACCAGAGGAGGCACCACCTGAAAGACACAATGGGGGAGAGAGAGGAAGGAGACCAGGTGCATAAATAAAGACAGAGTCTGTCTGAGTCACATCAAGGTCTCATTTATTGCAAAGTAAAGCAAGCTTATATACTGGTGGATATGAGGGGAAGGGAGGGAGATGAAAACATTGTTAGAAAAGGGTTCAGGACGAGGTCTCTTTGGTCCAGTGCTTGAACAACTGATCAATCAAACATACTCCAGGAAGTTTAATCTAAAAGTACACTTTGTGGTTTTTCTGGGAATGATTGTTTTTGCAATTCAATGGGTGCAGTTATGCCAGATCATCCAAGCAAGAAAAGTCAAGGCACAGCTATACAATTTTAGGTTCCCAACAATTCCCCCTTTTTTCTTTAATATGGCCAAAGCAGGCTTTGGTCATGACTCGAGAGGGCCCCTGTCTTAGGCTATATGGGGTGCGTCCTGTGTCTGGCAACTTGCCATGTTGAGCCAGTTTTGACGACCTCTATACTTTGTGCCTCCAGCACAGGCCCCATATTTATCCTGTCATTGAGTACCCTCTAGCATTTAGTTGTAAGGGGTTTTTAGGTCTGTAGGGAGCTGAACCTTAGCCTTTCAACCATTTTGATAGTTTTATCTGGAATTTCTAAATGAGGATAGTGTACTGAGTCATTTTTTGATAGAGCCGAATCGATCTGATTTTTTATGAATTGCGTTAACAGTTGAAAAGCCCAAGGACCAAAGGTGAGGAGGAGAAGGAAAATGATCAGGGGGGCCAGGAGGGTGGGGATCAGGGTAGAAAGCCAAGGGGAGGGCTGGAGTTGGTGTTACCGGCAGGCATCAGCTTGAGCCACATGATAAGGCAGGTAAGGGCAGAATTCTTCATTCTGTAGGAGGCTTCAAAAACACCTGAAGAGAGAGAGAGAAAAATCTTTGTCTCAGGGTTAAGGCCTGGACATCATAAACAGTAATGATCATTAATCTTGGCCATCAATTTTAGATTGTGTTTTTGGGGCAGTATATGGCTTGACCAGTCTATCAGGTAGCCAGCGACTCCATTTTCCTTGGAATCATAGATACATGCAGACCCTTTTCCCCAAATGATAACTGGATCAGGGCCGCCCCATTTTCTGGTGATTGGGTCTTTCCAAAGGGCCTGAGCATACCCTTGTTTGGTCCCTGGGTGTCAGTGTCATTTGGCCACAGATTTTCCAAAAATATCCAATGTCAAAAAATTTAACACAAAAAGGGCATGAGAAAGCAGAGCCTTTTGGTTCCCCTTAAAGGGAAACAGTGTCTCTTGTGAGCTGAGTTTACTAAGAGTACTTTTTAAAGTTAGGGTGAGCTCTCTCCACAATACCTTGGCCTTGAGGGTTATAGGGTATTCCAGTGATGTGTTTAATTCCTAATTGTAAACAAAACTGTTTAAATTTATTACTAGTATATCCCGGGCCATTATCAGTTTTTACACATTTTGGCTGGCCCAGCACTGTAAAGGCATGTAACATATGATTGATAACATCTCTGGTGGCTTCTCCACTGTGAGCGGAAGCACAAATAAATCCAGAGAAGGTATCTACAGAAACATGTATGAACTTTAATGTACCAAAAGAGGGAACATGGGTGACATCCATCTGCCTTATTTTTCCAGGTATAAGCCCTCTGGGGTTTACTCCATAATGGGATTCAGGTAGGAGCATCAGGCAATTTTTACAGCTTTTTACAATTTCCCTAGCCTGCTCCCTGGTAATTGAGAACCTTTGTCTCTAAGTTTGAGCATTGAGATGATGAACGTGGTGAGCCTCACGAGCAGCTGCTATCTGGTCATGTTCCAGATGAGCAATTAAGATAGAATGTGTAGCAGAATCAGCAAGCTCATTTCCCTGAGCCAAGGGTCCAGGCAGGCCTGTGTGGGCACAAATATGGTCAACATAAAAGGGTAATGACCTCTGTCGGATTAACTTTTGCAATTCAGAAAACATTTGGAAGGTGGAAGTAATAGGTTGAATTACTGTGACCATTTCCAGTGCCTGTAAAGCCCCTACCACATATCGACTGTCTGAATATAAATTAAAGGAGCAATTTTTAAAATCTTTAAAGACAACAAGTGCAGCATATAACTCCACCAACTGAGCTGACTTGAAAGGAGTTGTCATAACATTCTTTTGGCCATCGAAGACATAGGCAGCTCTACCATTTTTTGACCCATCTATGAAAAGCACAGGGGAATCTGGGATGGGCTCCATTTGGGTATTTTTGAGAAAAACAAAAGAAGGAAGGGAAAAGAATTGTAGGAGTTTATTACTGGGCATCTGTGTATCAAATTTCCCTATATAGGTACAAAAAAGGATGGCCCAATCAGGACTATGGGTGCACAGCCATTCAAGCTGTTCCTTATCATATGGCATAATAATAACAACAGGGTCTCGCCCATAGTATCGGGTGGAAGATTTATCCCCAGCACGATCAATTGGCACACCAAAGAGGAGTAGGTGGGAAGTGTTTTTCTTTTTGCAACAGGAAGGTGTACCCAGAGTAAGGGCACGGGTTCTTGCCAGAGCAGGCCCGTGGGGGCAAATTTTGTAGAAAAAAATGATCAAATATGAGGGTAAGGTCGGCTTAAAATATCCTGTGTGTTGTTGGGCGATGGCTGACTCAATTTTTGTAGTGCCTTTATTGCATCTAAAGTAAAATATCTGGGGGACTAAGGATCAGAATCCCCTTTGAGAATATCTTTGAGGGGACGTACTTCTCCCTTGGTTATTTTTAAATAAGGTCATAGCCAATTGATATGCCCCAGAAGCTTCCGGAAGTCATTAAGACAACAGAGCTTGCCTCTCTTGATCTGAATTTTCTAGGTATAAAGAAGGTCTGGATGTAACTCAAATCCTAAAAACAAGAAGGGGTATAGGGTTTGTATCTTCTCTGGGGCTATACAAAATCCTCAGCCGTGAAGTAAAGTAATTATCTTTTGGGCTATATATTGTGTTTTTTCTTCAGACTCCCCTGCTATTAATAGATCATCCATATAGTGTATAATATAGGCATAGGGATACTGGACCCTCACTGGATCAATGGATTGAGCTACATATTTTTGACAAAATGTGGGTGAATTGGCCATACCTTGGGGCAATACTTTCCATTGAAATCGGGGGTTGGGTCCAACATGATTCACAACAGGTATAGAGAAGGCAAATCTTTTGCAATCCATAGGATGCATGGGGATAGAGAAAAAGCAGTCTTTAATATCTATAACAATTTTAAAATAGTTTTTAGGTACGGCCACAGGAGATGGCAATCCAGGTTGTAACACCCCTATGGGGACTGTAGTCTTATTTACTTCCCTAAGATCCTGTAACAACCTCCATTTTCCAGTTTTTTTCTTTATTACAAAGATGGGAGTGTTCCATAGAGATGTGGAAGGCTCAAGATGCCCTTGTTCTAATTGTTCCTGCACCAACTGGAGGGCAGCTTGAACCTTTTCCTGAGGCATGGACCACTGGTCTATCCAAACCGGGTCGTCCAACTTCCAAGTTATTTTATCAGCTTGGTGTGCAGGAGGAGCAGTGGTCCTTAGGAAAAAAGGTCTGTCCCTAATCCCCTTTTGTCCAGCTTGGGGATGGGCATGATGGGCTGAGTTTGCCCCTGTTCAAGCTTTCCTAACCCTTTGCCAGGCAGAAAGCCTGTCTTTAGCATCATTTGGGTCACTTTATCATTGGGACTCATCATGATGACCCCCATCTGTGTCATATCTCTTCCCCACAGGTTTATTGGCAACCCTTCAACCACAAAGGGCCTTACTGTTCCAGTATTTCCCCGGGGTCCTCCCATTTTAGGAATCTAGAGCTTTGTAGTATATTTTGGATTTGGCCTATCCCCTTTAAATGTGTGGCAGTGGGCTCCAGTGGCCATGAATCAGGCCAGTATTTTTTGGCTATGACAGTGGCATTAGTGCCTGTGTCCAAAAGGCCCAAAAATGGTTTTCCCTCCAGAGAAAGTTTAATTGTAGGTCGGCTCTCTGTTAATTGGTGGACCCAGAATATGTCTGATGATCCTGGTTCTGAAAGGCCACCAGTTGGACCCTTATGGGGAAATTGTCCAACCTTTGGGAGAGGGAGAGCCTGAGCGATACATTGGCCTTTAGGGATGGGGACAGGACCCCAAGAGGCTAGGGCCAGGATTTTTATCTCTCCCTGATAATCAGAATCAACTATGGAAGTAATGATAGAGAGTCCTTGCAGCGAGTTGGAAGCTCGGCCTATAATAAGAAAGAACATTCCAGGCGGAAGTGGGGGGGGTGGCAATGATCCGGGTCTCTATAATCACTGTGCCCTCTTCCAGGGTTACAATCCGGGTAGTGGAGGAACAGAGGTCCAGTCCTGCACTTCCTGGTGTGGCTCGGGATAGGTTCAAGCAAGTTGGGCCAAGGCTGTCTGGGGCAGTGGGGTTCCCTGTTCTTGATTGTTGTTGAAGGGGTTGTTGGGTGTTATACAGGGCTGTGATGGATGGGTGGGGCCTGAAACAGGGCCCACAGCCCGTTTCCTGAGACCCCAGATATAGGCAGGCTATTAACATCAGTCTTGGAGCAACAGTCCCTGGCCCAATGCTGTCCCCTTTTGCATCTAGGGCAGAGCCCTGGGGATGGGTTTCTCAGATTATTATTAAGGAAGGGTCCTTCGCCCTGAGTGCCAGGACATTCCCTGGCGAAATGTCCTGGGTGCCCACATTTGAAACAATTCTTGGCTCCACTATTTGGCCCTCTAATGGGCGCCTGGAGCATGGCACCTATGGCCATACTAATGGACTTAGAAATCTTATGATCAAAGGAGTCTACTTCACTACGCAGCTTGATCATGCCATTGAGGTCCATAGCCTTAGTTTTGCCCCTCAAGGCCGCCCTGCGGGCTGCATTGGCATTCTCTATATCTAATTGCTTGACCACAATATTTTCTAAACCATCTTCTCTCAGGATTCTTTCAGCCGCTTCTAGCAGCCTGGCAATGAACTGGGCGTAGGGTTCACTGTTGCCTTGGACTATTTTAGACAGGGAGGTGGTGGCTGCCCCTGTCGCAGGCATGGCTGGAGAGGCCGCCAGCGCCACTTGGGCTTTCTGTGCCAGAAGCCCTGCTGGGAGTTTCTGTTGTTTTTCCTCTGTGGCATATTTGCCTCTCCCTGTAATCTTGTCAGAAGACCATGAAGCCATCTGAGGACTTTTCTTATTTATGTTGGCCTGTGTTTCAGCTCTGTCTATAAACTCGGCCTTCCAGGTTAAAAATTGGCTCTGAGTTAGCACTGACTGAACCACATTATTCCATTCATGAGGCAATAGATTACCCCCCTGCCCCAGCCCTTCAAGAATTGAAATTGTGAAGGGCGCATTAATACCATGATTTTTGACTGCTGAGTGTAAATCCTTTAGATGTTTTATTTTTAGTTTTTTTATATATAACTTGGTCAGTGCCATCGCCCTCTTGTTCCTCCACTGGTCCTCCTCCTCTCCCTCGGAGGCTGAGGACCTCTGTTCCACAACCTCAGTAAATCTGTCAGCACCCTGGGTGGTGTCTGCCTGTTCCCCTGCATCCTGGGATTGAGTGCCAGAGTGGGTCATTACTGGGAAAAAGAGGGACACTGCAGTCGGTGCCCTTTTAGTCTTGCCTACTTTTGGTTTTATCTGTGTCTTTGGAAGGCGCCAGCCCTCTCGGTCCCCCACCCTGCTGCTGCGCAGGGGAGGGGGTCTGTGTGAGGGGGATTTCCAAAGGTGGTGGGAAGGGTGATGTCAGCTTCTCCTGTAAGGCTGGCCTGTAATTCCTGTAGGCCAGGGCTTCCTGCTGACGGCAGAGAGGATTAGTGGAACTTGCACCAGTGACCCTGGAGATCCCTGAGAAATGGCACCTGAAGGCCCTGGGGGCAGGCATCTCGATGGCTTTGGGCATCAATGCTGTCTTGGCCTACGAGGGTGACACCCATAACTGTCACAATACCTCAGTGATAAGGCTTGCCTATCATTAGCCTATATGTCAGTTGAAAGTTCCACCTGCGATTGTCCAGCAAAATGGCCTCCTCTCATGTCAGTGTGGAGCTGCAACATTTCCATCCAGAATTGATTTCTCACTATCACTAACCAAGAAGCCACTACTCTAACTACTGCGGAAATCCACTGCAAGCACGTAGTAGGCATCTTTTGCATCATTTATCCCTCATGCGTGTATTGGGGTAAATGCCGTGATCTTGTCTTCCCACCTTGCGTCTGTGACTAACACCCAGCTCACAGCAATCTGCCACCTCTGAGCAAGTTGGTGTCAGGCGTTGAGCCTCGCTGTCCCCGATCCCAGGTTCCAACTTTTCCCAGCAATGACAATTCTATTTTCCTGAAGAGATGGTTCTTCTCAATCCTCACCTTGGGTACGTACCAGCTCTTGCATATTTAAATTGGAAATGCTCCCAGTGAAGAAAAATGGCGTGAAAGTGGGCGCTGTCCTGCATATTGTCCCTGCCTGTGAAGCCTTCCCAGAGACACTGGTGCCTTGGAAGGGACAGACTCCGAGAACCAGGAGTAGTTCGACTCACTTGGTGCTGACTCCAAACAGGAACAGTTATGTGCTTTGTTCTGGTGTTCTGGTGAGGTATGCATAGGGGGCCAAAATATCAATCTGACCATTGCCTAAGGAAGGTCGGTCCGTCCCTCCGGAAACGCCCCAGTTCAGAGGGGTCTGTGGGGCACCAATGGAAGTGAGGCCATCCTGCAGGAGTGACGCTGGAGGTGGCGGAGGGGCCACATGTTGCAATGGGTGGAGTCTTCTGTGCAGTGGCCTAGGGTATACGATAACAAGGAGCTCGTTTGGCCAAATAGTTGGAACAAAGGGCCATTTTAGCGACCTCCCTTCTCGATTGGCAGGAGGGCGAGATCACATTGTCATCAGCTCTACTCACCTGCCTTGTATCATTCGCTGTATCTCTTCTCTACTGATGTTAATTGCCAGATATAAGATCGATGGACATTTTACCTCCTTTTGTTTGTTTAAGAATTCTCTCTGTCCAGTCCCCTCGTTTTTCAGACAAGGATGGAATTAACAACACCTGATATGGTTTGAAAAACTACATGCCCCAGCTGATAAACCACGGACTCCAAGAATTAGGTTGACCCCTTTTATTTTGTGATGTTCATAGCCCTCTCCTGTTCTACATTTTGCACGTCCCTCCAATGATCCCCCCAAGGTTTGACCTCCCACAGCACTCTCCCTGTCCGTCCTGTCTCTCGTGAAGAGGCCTTCATCTTCCCCCAGCCGGCCCTCAAGGTCCCTGCAGCCCCCATCCCCAAAGCCCCCGGTTTCTTAGCCCCACTGCCTTGGTGGCACCATGCTGCCCAGGCCTATGCGGGGAGTGAGCTTCGTTTTATTTCCTATGGGTTAATTATGGCTCGCCTCCTCCAGGAGCGCCTGCCCTTGACCCTTCCTCCAGAAAATTCAGCCTGAAAGCCAACTAAGTGGCAGCTATTGGTAAAGTAACAAAATCAATTTTGTGATAGATTGAGAGATTAATGGCTCCCCCTATGCATCCCCTTCCTCCTTCCCAGCTCCCACCAGCCTTAATATACATCATCGAGCAAGCTGCACCATAATAGCTCGAACCAGAGGAAGACCCCTCCTCCGACCTTGCGCCAATTCCAGGTACCATGCCAACGGCCACGCGACACAAAACCCCTAAGTGCCCTCACCACCCTCCTCACACCACGCCTGAGCCCAAAATGCAAGCAACACACTAACCGTCCATATATAACTGGAACTTAGCCAGCGTTGAAGAACAACACAAACAAATAGCAAACAGGAAAAAACCACCACGGACACCCTGACCAAATAAATAACCTGTCGGAACTGCTGCAGGACACGTAACACAAACACGCGACAATCGAATCCCCCTATAACAGGACACGAAAAACACCGCCCAAAAGGAACCACCCCACTGACACAACTTCTAAACCAGATCAACAATTTAAAGGCGAAATATGCTCCCCCTCTAAGCATACGATACTCAGCAGAATACTCGCGACCCCAACCACAGAGATACACAATCTCACACCCAAACATGACATAC
>NW_023412919.1:0-6112 GCF_903995425.1 Onychomys torridus
TTCCTTAAATGTCTTTCAGCCATTTGAAATTCCTCTGTGGAGAATTCTCTGTTTAGTTCTATAACCCATTTCTTAATTGGACTGTTGGGCATTTTGATGTCTAATTTCTTGAGTTTTTTATATATTCTGGATATCAGCCCTCTGTCAGATGTGGGGTTGGTGAAGACTTTTTCCCATTCTGTAGGCTATCATTTTGTCTTGTTGACCATGTCCTTTGCTCTACAAAAGCTTCTCAGTTTCAACAGGTCCCATTGATTGATTGTTTCTCTCAGTGTCTGTGCTACTGGTGTTATATTTAGAAAGTGATCTCCTGTGCCAATGAGTTCAAGAGTACTTCCTACCTTCTCTACTATCGGTTCAGAGTAGCTGGATTTATTTTGGGGTCTTTGATCCATTTGGATTTAAGTTTTGTACACGGTGACAGATATGGATCTATTTGCAACCTTCTACACATTGACATCCAGTTATGCCAGCACCATTTGTTGAAGATGCTTTCTTTTTCCATTGTACATTTTTGGCTTCTTTGTCAAAAATTATATGTTCATAGGTGTGCGGGTTAATGTCAGGGTCTTCAATTTGATTCCATTCATCCACCTGTCCATTTTTATGCCAGTACCAAGCTGTTTTTATTACAGTAGCTCTACAGTAGAGCTTGAGGTCAGGGATTGTGATGCCTCCAGAAGTTGTTTTATTGTACAGGATTCTTTTGGCTATCCTGGGTTTTTTGTTTTTCCATATGAAGTTGAATATTATTCTTTCCAGATCTGTGAAGAATTGTGTTGGTAAATTGATGGGGATTGTGTTGAATTTGTAGATTGCTTTTGGTAAGATCGCCATTTTTACTATGTTAATCCTGCCTATCCATGAGCAGAAATTGAAGAAGATGTCAGAAAATGGAAAGATCTCCCATGCTCATGGATAGGCAGGATTAATCTAGTAAAAATGCCTATATAAAGAGTTCAAGGCCATCCTGGGATAGGTGAGATCCTGTGTTGCAATCAAACACACACACACACACACACACACACACACACACACACACACACACACACACCAGTGCCTACCTCAGCACATGTTTTAACTAGTATTGGTCCATTTTCACCTAAGAAATGCCTATAATTTTTCTATTCCTTAATTTTACTCTCATTGTTCTTTGCTTTAAGCAAAATTTGATCTACTGTTCTGGAAGGGAAGTGAGGCACAGCAGAACTGAGCAGGAGTGAATGTATTAATTTACTCACACTGCAAAGGCATTCTGCCCAGGAATGTCAGTATAGTTTGTAGGACCAAAAAGGCACGGATGGAGAGGGTGATACTGGTCCTAACTGAATAGCTGCTGTGCCAAAGCCAGGCCCCTAGGTAGGTGGAAGCCTGACTCCAAGGAGTAGAAACATCAGTTGCTCAAGAAAAGAGAAGAAGAGGACAGATGGAGCCTCCGGGATAGAGGACTAGGGAACTGGGGGTCAGTTGCACCTGCTTTTATTACAGCTTGCTACCTTTAGGATTCAGCACAGCTCACTATATTGGCCTATGTGTCTATGTGCCTACAAAGAAAATACAAAAGAATCAAAGGACAGAAATGTCTGCATTGCTGTATGCCATTGTTGTACCCACAGTGCCTGTTTTAACTTCTGCCATGAGTAGATGCTCTACAAACATGAGCTGAAAGAAGACAATGAAATAGTCTGTCTTCCCCAGAAGTCAGCACATTTGGAGAAGCGTCTAGAAGCTGTACAGTGTATGAATGTCTCATTCAAGTTTTATTTGCAGAACATGGTGATGAGTCACCTTGAGATGAATCTGTAATTCTGCACCAAAACTGATGCTCAAATTCTAGCCAGATGAGAGTCTTACTGTGGCACAGAACATGTTGGATTTTCTCAGCAATGCATTGTAGCTCTCACAGAAATGAAAATTATGAAGTGTAAGTAAACTATGAAAAGCCCCAGAAGAACTTAATAAATATTTTGATACCAAGTGTGGTAACATAGTCTTAAACTGAAGCACATAGGAAGCAGTGACAGGCGCGTGACTGCGAGTTTGGGGCCACCCAGCGTGACCTTCTATACAGCAGATCTTGTCTCTGTCTCTCTCTTACACTCTCTCTGTGCCACACACACACACACACACACACACACACACACACACACACACACATACACATGCACAGACACACACAGAGACACACACACACAAATACTGTTTTCTCACCATGTAGTAGTGGCACACAGTATTTCTTTAAAGGACAAAACACCACATCCTGAAAGATGTACACTTATGTACACACTGACAAGATAAACATGGTTCCAATTAAACTAAGATAATGGCCTCTTATCATTCAGATCCTTATACTCAATGAGAATGTTGTAGCCTTATTAAGATGGTTTTTGTCTTGTTTTTGAGTATTTGCAAAAAGAAAAAAAACCATTTATTCCTATAGGTATGACTAGTTTCATCAATGCTGTCTTGTTATTAGTAAACTTAAGGCATATCCTAATTTAGGAAATTCATAATCAGTACATGTATGTTTGAGATTTGACATAGCATGAAATTAAGCTTGCTCTCCATTATAGCTACTGAGAAGAAACAATAAATGTTTAGTTATGGTGATGCTTAACTATGGCTCCACTTGACTCAGCATTGACATACCTGGGGGAGCGGCTGTGAAGAGGGCTCAGCCTGTAAAGTACCTTCTGCACAAGCATACAGACCTGACTTTGGACCCACAGCACCCACACAAAAGCTGAGCACTGGGTGTGCATCTACAACCCAGGTGCTGAGGAGAGAGACAGAGATGTGCATATCCCTGGGATTGGAGGTCAGCCGTCCAAGCCCAAAGACTGAGTTTCTGGTGCAGTGAGAGCTTCTGCTTTAAAAACAGAAGACACCAGATAGCAACATCTGTCTTTCATTTGCATGTGTACACATGTGCACCTGCACACTCACACACACACAGACACATGCACACACACACATACACACACACACACACAGACACATGCACACACACACATACACACACACACACAAACACACGGATACATATATATCCCTCGCATTAAAATAATGTTTAAATATGAATTTTTAAGGTACTGGGGTTACAGCAGTTCCTTTAGTAAAGTCTTGCCAAGATGTGTGATTCCCTGGGTTCTATTCGTAGCACTGCATAAACTGGGTTTAGTGTCTCTTCATGTGTGGAGTCAGGAGGATCAGAAGTTCAAAGTCATCCCTGGGTACATAAAGAGCTGTAGATCAGCCTTTCATAGTCAAGACAATGGCTCAAACACAAAAACATTACAGGTAAATGATGGAGTTGTAAACAATCATCCCAAGTGACCTAACCTGGAATCACAAAGTCAAACATGCTTTACCTCTTTTGTGGATGTTATCTCTGAATTTGTGTTTCAGTTAGAATTCCCAGAGGGGAAGGATCAGGAAGGCACAACAGGTGGGGCTAGCTTTCAAGGGGGAGGGGGCCATCAGCTTTCTCTGAGGTTGTGGACCATGGTAGGTGGACCACACTCCTGTGGAAGAACACACATCCCAGATTTGGAGGACACAAATGGAACTTGGGGACTTTAAAAAGAGGGAGAGCATGGAGATGGGTGCACAGGGAGGTGGGAGGTGGATCTGGAAGAAGCTGGGGGGTGAATATGATCACATAAATTCTGTGAAATTCTCAAAGATTTCATAAAAACATTACTTTAATAAGAAGAAGAGAAAAGGAGAAGAGGAGTGGGTGCGATGGATGAGCAGATGAAGATTCCTGGCACACAAGTCTCACAGCCCGAGTTTGATCCCCAGAGCCCATGTACAGGTGGAAGAGGGGAACTGACCCCACAGATACCCCTTGGATCTCCACAGCTGTGGGGTGATGTGTGCCTGCACATGCACTGACCACCAATAAAAAAATTGGGGTTTGGAGGGATGGCTCAGTGCTTAAAAATGTAGTGTGCTGCTCTTCCAGAAGACCTGAGTTTGGTTCCCAGCACCACATTGGGAGGCTCAGAACCACCTGTGATTCCAACTCCAGAGGATCTGGCTTCCCCTCTGACCTCAGTGGGAAGCTGCATTCATGTGTGTTCACACATACATGTAATTAAAAATAAAATAATTAAAAGGAGAAAATGAACCTGTTTCTGGCATTAGTGAGGCAAAGTTTTAAGTGTGTCTCTAAGGAAGTTTCCAGAGAAGAAGAGGGGAAGGTCCTCCCTCAATGTGGGTGACACCATGGCATGATCTCAGATGGGCACACATAAAAATAAACAATGAAATAAATCTAGTTTAAGTAAATAAAGCTTAGTGTGTTTCTGTTGCTGTATATAGTATTACCCATGGAAACTTTATAAAATGTAGAAGTGTATTTGGCTCATGATGCTATAGGCTGGGAAGTCCAAGGGTGGAATCTGGTCCCTGATGAGGGTCTTGTATCTCATCCACTCTGAGAACACCACACTGAGAGACAAATCAGGTCTGGTAGCTCAGTTCCCTTCCTCTTCTCACAAAGACATTAAAGTCATCACTGGGTCCCATCTTTATGACCTTTTCTGATCCCTACTTACCTCTAAACCTTCAAAACCCACTGGCGGCTGTACCTGGGGATGAAATTTCTAACATGCTTACATGTAGAGGACACATCAACATTGGGATTCTGTCAGGAAAGAACCCAGTGAGACAAGGTGGCAACAGCGGCGTTTACCAAGGGGTGACAAGGTGCCCATAGTGTGGAGAAATGAGGCCAGGCCCATTTATTGATCCAGAAGTTACCTGTGAGTGGATTGACAGTAGCTCATCAAGACCCTAAAGACAGGTGGTCCCTGTATGCAATGTGGAGGACAGGGAAGAGGGAAGGGGAATGACAGACATTCAAAGGCAGAAATTTTTGTGGAGAAATCATTAATGATATGAATTAGGACCTTTGGATGAGGGACAAGCTGGGTTTTGGTGACCCTCTTGAAGGAGCTATGTGAACAAGTCATTAAATCTCGCTCACTTCCCTCCCCCCAGCTCCTGCTAGGGCTCCCCACTGGCCAAACTAAACAGGAAGGGGCACAGAGCAGAGTCAGGGCATCTGTGCAGGCCAGCCTCCTAGAGCAGATGCAGAGGGAAGAAGGGCAGAGAGCCTCTGGGGAAGTGAAGGGGAGCCCCCTCAGGCTGGGGCCGATTTCCCAATCTGAGTGCTTGGCTTAGCTAAGAGCAGCCAAGTCAAGTGTTACTGAAAGTGAAGCAGTGACCCGAGGGTGCCATCCAAATCCCCTCTCCCCATCTCAAAGTCCATGTCTGAAAAAGTCCTAGATGCTTCAGGCTCTGGGAGAGCTGTGTGTGTGTGTGTGTGTGTGTGTGTGTGTGTGTGTGTGTGTGTGTGTGTAAAAGCATGCCTGGCAGAGCTACATGAGCAGACTGAAATTTGGTTCTCTTTTCCCCTCCCCTGTTACTATTTCTTTGAGAATTTCCCACGGAGTACTTTATCACCCTCTTCCTGCTTAGCCTTTTGTCAACTAGACACGAGCTAGAAGTACCAGGTAAGAGGAGCCTCAATAGAGAAATCTCTCTCTCTCTCTCTCTCTCTCTCTCTCTCTCTTTCTCTCTCTCTCTCTCAATTTTTCTTTCTTTCAAAGCAGGTTCTCACTATGTAGCCCTGGTTGGCATGGGACAGGTCATGTAGACTAGGTTGTCCTCAAACTCACAAATATTCTCTGGAATGTTGGGATTAAAGGTGCCCTGCCATGTTGGGCACTTTCTTGATTAATGATTGGTGTGGGAGGTCCAAGGCCACTGGGACAGTGCTGCCCTTTGGTAGGTGGTAATCGGTTGTATAAGAAAATGGAGCTGAGCAGGGCAGTGGTGCTACATACACTTAATCCAAGCACTCTGGAGGCAGAGGCAGGCAGATCTCTGAGTTCAAGGCCTATGTGATCTACAGAGTGAGTTTCAGGACAACCAGGTCTACATAGAGAAGCCTGGTCTTTAAAAAATAAAAACAAAAGACAAACAAACAATCACAATAAAACCAAAGAAAATGGGGCTGAGCAAACCATGAAGGAAGTGTGTAAGCAGCATCCCGCCATGGCCTCTGATTCCAGGTTACTGCCTTGAGTTCCTGCTTTGGTTT
>NW_023412920.1:0-10462 GCF_903995425.1 Onychomys torridus
AGGAGGTTCACATTCATCTGGAATCCAATCAAGGCCTGGTATTCTTTCTTGACCTGTGCCTCAGACCTTGTCATACTGATATTTCTGAAAATGATGTCTTTGGACTTTTTGTGAAATATGCTGCTTTTTCTAATCCAGTACATTGTGCATTTTTCCAGTTCAACTTCTAGCAGGTTTTTTTTTTTTTTTTTTTTGTTTTTTTTTGTTTTTGTTTTTTTTTTTTTTTTCGAGACAGGGTTTTTCTTTAGCTTTGGAGCCTGTCCTAGACTTGCTCTGTAGACCAGGCTGGCCTAGAACTCACAGAAATCCACTTTCCTCTGCCTCCAAAGTACTGGGATTAGAGGCGTGTGCCACCACTGTCCATCCGTTCTAACGATTTTTAAAAGCTGAGAAAAATTCCTGTGTAGTTTTGCGCCTTTCAAGGTACACACTTGTTAGCCCAGGCTGGCGTTGAACTCAGAGTTCTGCCTGGCTCTGCCTCCTGAGTGCTGGGATTAAAGGCGTGTGCCACCACCACCCAGCTTCCCCTTCTTTTGGAATGAATGTTTTTAGTTTTGGTTTGTTGTTTGTTTGTTTGATGAGCAGAGGATTGAACCCAGAGCCTTGCACTTGCTAGGCAAGCATTCTAACACTAAGCTAAATCCCCAACACCGGAATGAATGTTTTTATTTGTTTGTTTTTGTTTTTACATTCTAAAAAAAATTTCCTCTCCATCCACTCCTCTCAGTCCCCTTCCCACCTCCAATCTTCCTACTCCACATCCATTCCTCCTTCTCTTTTTTCTCTTCAGAAATGGGCAGGCCTCCTATGGACATCTGCCTGCCATGTTATATAAATTTGTGATATGACTAGGCATGACCTTTTCTATTAATGCTGCATGCAGCAACTCAGTAGGAGGAATGGGTCCCCAAATCAGGCATTAGAGGCAAGACCTACTCCAAGATATACAACTGTAAAATACATGCAGAGGGCGTAGGTCAGTCCCATGCATGCTCCCTGGTTGGTGGTTCAGGGTCTGAGTTACTATGAGCCTAGGTTAGTTAGTCCTGTGAGATGCTTGTGGGGCTCCTGACCCCACTATATCCTACAAAAATTTAATCGGTTGTTCATTATTTTATGTGCATTTGTGTTGTGCCTTCATGCATGCATGTGTGAAAGTGTTGAATCCTCTGGAACTGGCATTATAAACATTTGTGAGCTTCATGCAATTTTTTTCATTATTTTCAAAAATCAAGGGTTTGGGGATTTAGCTCAGTGTTAGATTGCTTGTCTAGCAAATGCAAGGCCCTGGCATCGATCCTTAGCTTCTAAAAAAATAAAAGAAAGAGAGAGAGAGAGAGAGAGACAGAGACAGAGAGAGACAGACAGACAGATAGAGGCAGAGACACAGAGAGACAGAGAGAGACAGAAAGAAAGACAGAAAAAAGAATGAAACAGAGAAAGAATCAATTATTTCATATGATGAGTGTATGGAAACCTATTGATGGGGATTTAAAATAATAACATATATCCATTTACTTATTTAGAGAGGGGGAAACACAAACATATATACATATTATAAAGACAGTGAACACACAATACACACCATGCCATTTTCTCACTCTGTTCATATGGAAGTCAATGAACAAATTAGGAAGAGGAAGCTCTTTCCTTTCACCCAACTAGCCCTCTCATTGGCCTTTCCCTGGAACTTTCCACAATCAACCTGTGGCTTTCTGCCTTAGAGGGTTTTCTTGTGGTTCTGAAACTTGGAGAATATTATTATGAAGTGCATTGTGAAAATTTTGTGCATAATTTTGTTTCACATAAATGATAATCTTAATAAATTTCACCCTAGGGGTAAGCATACTTGATGGGTTGAGGGTTGCTGTGTGTTTAGCTTGAAGAAACTGCTTGTCTGGAGTAATTCATGGGAAAAGGCAAATGTGAAGTTACTCTGCCATGCAGGTAAGTGAGTTCACTGGAAACCACCAGTGAAAAAGCACCAAGGAAGGTTCCAGGGTGAGTCAATGAAATGCCATGTCCCTTCTTGGCATTGTGCCTTTGAGAGTCTGTCCTGTGTGCCCCGTGTCCTTCTCTGGTCTAAGGCTATTAGTCATTACTGCTCTGCAGGCCCCTGTGGACAGGTCAGGTTTTGGCATTTAAACAGTTTCAGCAATCATCACATACTTATCCAAATATAACCTTCTTACAAGGATCAAAATTTCTAAGGCACTTCAGAATGTAATAGCCTTGGTGGTTACTGCATGTTTTAGAATACTAAAGTCTCAAAGACTTAGTGAAAAACATTCCAATTGGATGAAGGACTTTGTATATTTCAATCAATTGATACTTTTAAAACAAAAATTATTGAACAGTTGATGCAAATATGACATGCACATAACATGATATACCGAGGTTCATCTTCAAATTTATATAAATGTTGCACTTCAGAATCAAACAGTCATTAATGATACCTAGACCTTTGGCTTTATTTCATACTCGATGGCATTCAGAATATGCTATCTAAAAACATGGAGCTTGACCTAGGAAGTTATTGGAGTGGATGTATGAATGTGAGGAAGGACTCACATCTTCCCCTGAAACTGCTCACAAAACCTAGAAAGGACTTCCTGACAATTTCCTGAAGCAGGTCAGAAGCACCACATGACTTCATGTACAGACATAAGTTGACATCTTCAGTCCCAACTGTGTGCATCCTATATGTTTCATTTACATTCCACTAAATATGATGGTGCATATTTCCAAACATACCAACTTGGAAAGCTGAGGCAGGAGGATCATGAATTTGAGACTGGACATAATTTGAGCACCTTTCAGCTTTAAAATATATAAAATTATTAAATTTGACATAAATGGTATTTTTTCAATTGGTTAATAAAATGATAACGCATTAAAGAGATAAGTGTTGTTTTTTTATTTCTATTTATAATTTGATGTAATATTGATAGAGGTTGAATGTTGTAAATCTCTCTATTATCAAAGGTAAGTTATGGGACACGAAAAGAATTATTCCTCAAAAGAATTTACTACCTAATCTATTTCTGAGTTCATAATATCACAATCCAAATTCAGGATGTTGCTCATTGGAACACCAGGTTTTGTGTTTTCTCTGCTGGATTGCCAATTTGCTATGGCCTTATATTTTTTTACTATTGGAATTACAATAGAAACTACTACCATAATGTGTTGGAAGTATGCACATTGCTTTTTATAGTCTTTGTCCTCACAGAAAGATAGATATATAGATATTTGGATAGATAGACAGATAAGAGATAGAGAGATAGAGAGATAGAGATATCTGTATAGATATAGATATACAGATATAGATATGACCTTTAAAGGATTAGAGTTTATAATGATATAAGATATTTGAAAATGGACTGTATTATATTGTGAACTAGATATGAGGCTTGAGGGACTAAAGGTTATATTGTTTTTACAATTGAATTTGAATATCATTTTCTAAATATATTAATTTTTTCTTTATCCCTTCCTTTTTTTTTCCTTGCTGTGATGTGTGTACATTCATGTCTGGGTGAGCATATGGTTTTAAGTTGACCAGTGAGCAGTGGTGGTGGATTGTGATATTGGTTTTAATGTCAACTTGCCACAAATTTAAATTGTCTCAGTACAGAACAGAACTAAAAACTTGTCCTGATTGCCTTAATTTATGTGGACAGACACATACACACACACACACACACACACACACACACACACACACACACAAAGTGTAGGTCTTGCTGGCCATTCCTCTTGCTGATGAGTTGATTTAACCTATTGCTGCTACTGAAGATTGCTTTGCTGATACCAGAAACTCTTTGCAGTATTTTTCCACTGACTACAGACTATCAGCTCTCCAGGTAACTTCTAATGTTCTAGTATCACACTGAGATGGCTGAGTTGTTCAGATTAATGCACTGAGGAACCACTGGATTGTGGGTCTCTCCAAACGTAAGACAGCTGCTATGGGACTACTGTATCTGCTGAGGTGCCCAACCTCAAATTACCATAATCAACTGCTGTTACTATTATAACTCAACCTTATTTGATATATTCTTTTCTAATTCTCTCTCTCTCTCTGTCTCTCTCTCTCTGTCTCTGTCTCTGTCTCTCTCTGTCACTGTCTCTGTCTCTCTCTCTCTCTCTCTCTGTCTCTCTCTGTGTGTGTGTGTGTGTGTGTGTGTGTGTGTGTGTGTGTGTGTGTGTGTTGCAAAACTGTAGTAAGTACAGGGTAGATTTTTGAAGACAGCATGAAAAGTATTTGCTATAAGTTGTGGGCTGAAAATTTGTGTGCAGTGTGCAAAATAAGGTGTTGTCTTCTATTCTCTCCAAACTAATGCTTAGAGCTAAGGTTAAAGTAAGTCTCTCCTTTCATAAGGGATGAAATTGATTCACAGTGGATGACCCGAGTGTTTGAAATCATTGGAATATCAGTATAGAAAGGAAGGGCTTGATAACTAGGAAGAAAAGAGAGTATTTCATATGGCTCACTGAAAGCCTTGTATTTGGAAACATTTTGCAGTATCCAGTAGTTATCAGAGTATCCATACCCTACCGAAGACTTACAGCCAAGGGGAAAAGACAAATCAGGCTAAATCTCAGATCTTAAAGGTCCCTGTAGTTTCATTGAGAACAAGGGCATCAGTGGAAAACTGGTAACATGGGAGAGGAATTATTAAAGCATTCTGACTAACTGTACTTGTATATCAGTAGACTGAAGACCATCAACAATGTGTATAAATGTAAAAATCTCTCAAAGAAAATTTTACATCTTATTTAAAAGTTTTTAAATAGGAATTTCCTGGGTTTTTTTTTTTGTGTGTGTGTGAACCAACGCATGTACAACATATGCTGGCCAATATAAACTGCTATTGTTAGACATCCCTGACTACCAAATTTTGCAGGTGTTGGACACTACATTTTTAGTGTGAATGATAAAGCAATGGGATACTGAAGGCTTATATGCTAGTGGATATTCAGTTTTGGCCACTTACCTCCTTCTGGTTTCCCATCTTCTTTTATTCTTAATTGTATAGATATGGTTATTTTATATGGATAAGTGTTTGCTTGCATGCATGTGTATACACACTGTGTGCCTATTCTCTGTGGAGATGAGCAGGGGACATTAGACCATGAGTATCTAAAGGTGTGGGTGTTTCTGAGTTGACATGAGGGACCTGAGGATGAAAAACAGATCTTCTGGGATCAAGATAGTTATGGCCACTGGATTTTCCAGGCCACATCTGTTTCTAGGTATTGGAAACTGACACAAAAGGATGAAGATGGGCTAGGAGGGGTCCATCCATAGGAAGGAAGGAATCAGGGTATTCCATCAGAATATGCATAGTACCATGACATTGTGTGAAGACATCGAATAGAGGCCAAAGTAGGAGGTCTGCTGAAGGGCTGGGGATGACACTGTGGCATCACCTTCTGAGGAACAGATTGATAGGTGAAGATTAGCAGTTAGCCCAGCTGCTTTCCTGGATGGAGTGGCCTGTGGATTCCCAGGCAGTGCTTGCTGGAGTCGTGGATGATTTTCAATGCACGCAAAAGAGTGAATAATTCACTGTGTCCTTTCAAGATTGATACTTATTTAAATTGAATGTATTCTCCTATAATATGTATACAATCAAATGGAAATTACATTATGGTTTCTTTACAGAGTACTAGAATGGATTCCAGTTTAGTATTTTTGGAATTTCTGAGTGTCTCTATGAGAAGATTATTATTTCTTTATTTTTCTCTTGGGCTCTTCTCTTATTCTTTTTTAGTTTTGCTCAAAACCAACGTGTTAGCTTCTATTTGTATCTTATTTTATTTTATTATTATCCCTTAGAATCCTGTTTGTTTCTAAGGAGAGACAGGCTTCCCTTCCCCAACTGCTCTTCCTTATAGCAGTGGACTTACAGACTAGGAGGAAAGATCAGATTAAGGCCCTGAGGTAGGAGCCATCTAAGGGCCAGGGGATGGTGGGATCATCAGGCTCCTAGTGTCAGGCTCTGAGTCACTTTCACCAGTCTAACAGTGCAGCCTGAGCCAGCTCTGCTGTGTGGTAACTCCCCCAGTAACATCACACCATGGAAAACTCCATCTCACAAAGCTGGCTTTTTCAAACCTGTGCCTCAGGCTGGAAATGAAGTAACCACTCAAACAACACTGTCTCCTGGATTTCCAAAGGTCAAGAATCTCCTGTGGGAAGGGTCTGGAAATGCAATAATTTTAGGGTTTCGATCTTTCTGGATGTTTGAACATTTAGAAATAGAAAAAAAGGAGCTGGGCATAGTAATGCATGTCATGATCTCAACCAAATGGGGAATGAGAAGAATGGAAGACTGACTGCAGAGCGAGTTTCAGGCCAGGCTGTGTCTTAATTCCCAGGTCACCTGAAGCATGTGGAAAGTAAGAGAAACCAGCACACCCCTGAGACACACCCCTCCCTATAAATGACCGGAAAGTTGACATTCACAGATGGGGAGTCTCAAGCCTGAACTTTGAGAACCGGCTAGGCAGTCTTATGCCCCAGTTCATTTCCTGAACAAGATCCAACTAACTACCAAGAGTGGGCTGAGATGAACATTGTGGAAGGCAGGTGCTGTCCCCTGTCAGCTTGATCTCAGGGCATTTCCAAGATCATGAACTTTCCTCTGGGAGGGACATCAGTGAGATAAGAGGCAGGACCATGCAGAAATGGATTTCTGTCTTTGCTGGGTGAATAACTATATATCCCAGGCAGGGTATCTGTTCCTGGAAGTGTGATGTTTCACAATTGATTGTTAGAAAGACCAAGCTGTCTGAGGTCTCAACTATACAGCTGACTCCAGGCCTCTTTCTAATTACTGTGATTTGCAGGCAATCCTCCATACTTTTCCATCTAGATCTACTGCCTCACCTCTGGATTTAGGTGCGCAATCACACTCTCTGATTATCCCCCCGCATCTCTCTATACCACCTCTCTCCTCTGATTTCTTTACCCCCAAATACTGTCATCTATGTTCTTAAAAGAGGTTTCATATCAGTTTCGGTCACATGCCTGGCTCCTAAATTCCACTATGTCCTCACCTTGTTGGTCTCCACAAGACTATATTTAGAAATAAAGTTGACAATCACATTTATTTGCTTAGAGCTTCAAAATCTGAAATGTCACAGATCACCCAAAAGTGTCATCAGTCCTAGGCTGCAAGGAGAATGCTTTGGTGGACATAGTCCAGAGATTTGGTAAGAAAACATTCATTCCATGCTGACCAAGACCTGGCTTCTCTTTATAGCGATGTCATGATAAGAAATGTGAGGTTTGGATATAACAAAGCTGTATGATGCAACATCTCTCGATTCCCTCTCCATGTCTGCCCTTCTCACATCTCCTAATGGATCCTGAACCCAAGGCTAGCAGTGCCACCTCTTCAGGAGCATGTGGTTTGGAACATGTGGCTCCAAACCTAGGCATTTGACTTGATTACTGGTTGAAGCACCCTAGGCATTTGGCTTTTGTTTACTGGTTGAAGCTCCATAGCAGTGATGGACATCATGTTCTCCATGATTGTGTGCATGGTGTGTGTGTGTGTGTGTGTGTGTGTGTGTGTGTGTGTGTGTGTGTGTGTGTGTTTTCACTCAGGATACCTCTGCATAGTCAACACTGAACTCTCACTTGCCACTACCTTTTCCTCAGTCTATGAATTCAAGGTTTGGGTCATCATACTCTTCCCATGAATTATTCACTTTTAATATCTGAGAGCTCACCTGGGCTGATTGGCTGCAACCAGACCTGTCCAGATCTAGTCACATCTTCACTAGCAACCTCACAGTTTGAGTGAGCTCTACTGACACTCTGGGGAATCTTCATAACTAAATATGTGTCTTTTACTGAGCCCATCAATCTCTAAAAGTCTGAGGATCTTCAGCAGGTGATTGTTTATTTCAGAGATCTCATCCCTACCAGTAATCATTATCTGACCTCATTTCTAAGCATCCTTTCTGTCTCAAATTATTGATTACGAATCTTAAGGAGGGGAAAATCCAACCCAGGACCATGCATGAAAGTTTCTAATGAAGCAGAGGCTAGATTTCTGGCTTTGAAAGAGGATACACCTAAAGGCTTCCATTGCAATACTAGAGTCTGCTGAAAATGGCATCTTGGTTTCAGATCACTTTTGGGTGAGGTACATAGCAGGGATGAAATAACTATAGCATGTGACAGCAGCCCATGGACATTCTACTGTCTCCTGGAGAGCCCTGGCATTCTATGTGATGTTACCAGTGTTGTGGCAACACCAGCTGCCATTGGAGCATTTGTGCAGTGGGTCGTGTTTCACCTACAGACATGCTGAAAAGACTGAACAGGATTGTTGGGAGACAGGATGGCGAGCACAGGGACACCAAAGGGAGGAAGAAGGAAGATGGCCTTCAGTCTCCCTGTCACACATCAAGAAATAAATGGTTCTGGGGAAAGCGCAGTGAGTCCTGGGAAAGGGATGGGGAGCTTCCTGAAGGAGGAAGGCTTCAGCTGATCCTTCCAGGAGTGGGGCTAAGGAGGTGAGAGTTTCTGAGAAGCAATGGGCCATCCCGGTCTTATGAGTTCTTCAAGAGCAGACCCAGAGTTGACGATTTTCAAGGTTAGTTTGGCAGAGAGACAGGGATGGTCAAGGCTTCAGCTGCTCTGTTGAGGGCCCTCTGCTTTCACTCTGAGTAGGAAGGAAGCCCAGAGGGACTAAAGAGGTTTCAGTACCAACCCTGCACCTCACCCACACTGGATGTCTTTTGGTGTGTGTCACTAATTACAGGGAGAGTAAAGTTCCCTGGCCAGAGCTAGAGATTCTCACATTTTATATAACAACCACTAGCAGGGCAGGAGCCACCAAGAACTGCTGCATGTCAGTGATCCCTAAGGTTTCTGAGTTCCTGTCCACTCTCTAGCCAGTCATCTTTCCTCTACATTGAGTGCAGGACTGCGACATCACTTTTCTTGTAAGAATTTGTTCTTGGTGTCAGAGGGCTCACCTGTGGATGCCCAGTTCTTATGTATTTTCAGTCACACCTTTCAATAGTTGATAACACCTTTGCTAACATCATGATGGATGGAATGTATTCTGCTGAAGCTTTCGGCAAAAGTTTCATCATTACCTGTGTAACTTGCCATCTTTCTGATGGGACCCACATAATCCTCCACCATCCCCATACCTTGTAACTGCCCCATGGATTTCGCTAATGTGCTTGTTCATCTTTTGGAATTGAACTTCTTTCCCCATTATCCTCAGACAATTTCTTAGCATTCTGTATTTCTAATCTTATTAGTTAGTGATCATCAGGATGAGAAGAACCATTCCTGGGCAGAGTTTGGAAAATGAGTCTTTCCCTCCATACATGATGAACTATTGAATTAGAAAGAACTAGATTCTAATGAAACAGAGAGATCTCTGGATTGGAAGGAGGAGGTGCTGAAGGCCTTCCCTTGTGTCTCAGTGGAGGCTCGTGGAAAGGGCAGCTTAGCTTTTGGTGAACTGGGGGGGAGTTTGTTATCAGATAGGTGACAACCATTGGCAGAGACACAAACAGTCCCTTCTCTGGAAATTCTATTGTATCCTGTAGAGCCCTTGGCAACTTTTGAGAAATTACCAGTGTTGTGGCAAAACTAACAGCCCTTGAGGCAGCCATTAAGTGATTACAGGGTTCATCAATCGAGATGCTGGCAAGACTGAGCACACAGATTGGCAGAGAAAGCCCTGGTTTTCTAAGGAGGAGTTGGTGCCAGAATTGTTCCTTCATTTAATGGGATTCAGTACCTGTAATCATCTGAAGCCATGGGCCTATGCTGCTTCTCTGGGTGACTAAAGAGCAGATCCAAAGTGGAGGATTTCTGATGGTTAGCTGACACAGGTCCAGGACTGGTCAAGGATGCAGCTGCTGTGCTAGGACCTTTTTCAGTTCATTCTGATTGTCAAAGAATGCCAAAGGAGGCATTGAATAACCAATGGGACATCAGGGTAGGATGTTGCTGCACTTCATTCTCAGTGGATTTCTGTAGCTTTCATGGATATCTGTCATAAATACCAGGGAGGGAAACTTTCCATCCATGTACCCAGGTCTGAGACACTCAGTTGCTTTTAGTCCTGCACACAGGTTTTCAGGGCTGGGAGGTGCAAACCACCAGGCACTCCAGAACATTCTTGCATCACATCAAGTATTGGCTGACAATTCCAAACCAACATGTCTGGCCTTGCTTATGCCTTTCAGGAACAGTAGGGCCTTAGGCATATATCTAGCCTTAGAGATTGGAGACAGACACATGGCTTATGGGCCCGAGCATAAGGATAGCTACTGTGATCTTTGAGGGCTTCACTGGATTCCAGGCATTTCCTTTTTCACAGGCCTCCTCTTGGGACACCACATGATCTCTCTGGCCCTATGCCACTCTTCTGTATAAAATTCAATTGTGTTTATGTACCTACAGGGACTATTA
>NW_023412921.1:0-19574 GCF_903995425.1 Onychomys torridus
CCGGCTCCCCCGAGTCGAGAACTGAAAAGGGACTTGGCTACGTACGGGGTCGTGCTGCTTAATGGCAGCACTGAAGAGGGGCGCTGAGTTGTTGGGCATGAAGTATAACGGAACAGACTTTACCACCTGAAACTGCTGCTTCAAGTTCACATCAGGCAAGGAACAGACCCGGAACAGCCAGCAACACCAAAGAAGAGTACACTAGTTGAAGACACAACACTTGATCTGAAACAAGAAGTTTGTGCCTACTCAACAGCTTTGAAAGAGCGCGTCCCAACGCTGCTAGTAGTCTTGGTTTTCTTCAGTGCTGTACTGTGAGATTGCCCGGTGCAGCAGCAGTTGTATTCTTTATTAGCTTGATAGATCATTTCCTCTTGCTCTCTGTATTTTTTTTTTTTAAATACTAGCAACTTTCATCCTTTGGAACTTGTGCTGCAAAAGAAAAGTCAGCAAATACTACTGAAAGTGCAATATTTGATTATCACTGCGAGATGGGCTTTGATCCAAACCTTCTCCACAACAATGGACACAATGGGTACCCCAATGGTACTTCAGCAGCACTGCGGGAAACTGGGGTTATTGGAAAACTGTTGACCTCTTATGCATTTGTTCAGTGTTCTGAACAGCAAGCTAGACTGTTCACAATATAATGGCAACCTCCAGGACTTAAAAGTAGGAGATGATGTTGAATTTGAAGTATCATCTGACCGACGGACTGGGAAACCTATTGTTATTAAATTGGTGAAGATAAAACCAGAAATACATCCTGAGGAATGAATGAATGGACAAGTTGTGTGCGCTGTTCCTCACAACTTAGAGAGTAAATCTCCAGCTGCCCCGGGTCAGAGTCCAACAGGGAGTGTATGCTACGAACATAATGGGGAAGTGTTTTATCTGACTTACACCTCTGAAGACGTGGAAGGGAACGTTCAGCTGGAAACTGGAGATAAAATTAACTTTGTAATTGATAACAATAAACACACTGGTGCTATAAGTGCTCATAACATTATGCTTTTGAAAAAGAAACAAGCTCGCTGTCAAGGAGTAGTTTGTGCCATGAAGGAGGCATTTGGCTTTATTGAAAGAGGTGATGTAAAAGAGATATTCTTTCACTATAGTGAATTTAAGGGTGACCTAGAAACCTTACAGCCTGGAGATGATGTGGAATTCACAATCAAGGACAGAAATGGTAAAGAAGTTGCAACAGATGTCAGACTATTGCCTCATTTTTGAAGGATATTAGCATTGAACATTTTGAAGGAACTGTAACCAAAGTTATCCCAAAAGTACCTAGTAAAAACCAGAATGACCCATTGCCAGGATGAATCAAAGTTGACTTTGTGATTCCTAAAGAACTTCCCTTTGGAGACAAAGACACAAAATCCAAAGTGACCCTGCTGGAAGGTGACCATGTTAGGTTTAGTATTTCAACAGACCGACGTGACAAATTAGAACGCGCAGCAAACACAGAGGTCCTATCAAATACACTTCAGTTCACTAATGAAGCCAGAGAGATGGGTGTGATTGCTGCCATGAGAGATGGCTTTGGTTTCATCAAGTGTGTGGATCGTGATGCTCGTATGTTCTTCCACTTCAGTGAAATTCTGGATGGGAACCAGCTCCACATTGCAGACGAAGTAGAGTTTACTGTGGCTCCTGATATGCTCTCTGCCCAAAGAAATCATGCTATTAGGATTAAAAAACTTCCCAAGGGCACAGTTTCATTCCATTCCCATTCAGATCATCGTTTTCTGGGCACTGCAGAAAAAGAAGCCACTTTTTCCAATCCTAAAACCACAAGCCCAAATAAAGGCAAAGACAAGGAGGCAGAAGATGGCATTATTGCCTATGATGACTGTGGGGTGAAACTGACTATTGCTTTTCAAGCCAAGGATGTGGAAGGATCTACTTCTCCTCAAATAGGAGATAAGGTTGAATTTAGTATTAATGACAAACAGAGGCCTGGACAGCAGATTGCAACTTGTGTGAGACTTTTAGGTCGTAATTCTAACTCTAAAAGGCTCTTGGGTTATGTGGCAACTCTGAAAGATAATTTTGGATTTATTGAAACAGCTAATCATGATGAGGAAATATTTTTCCATTATAGTGAGTTCTCTGGTGATGTTGATGGCCTGGAACTGGGAGATATGGTTGAATACAGCTTGTCCAAAGGCAAAGGCAATAAAGTCAGTGCTGAGAAAGTAAACAAAACTCACTCAGTGAGTGGCATTACTGAGGAAGCTAATCCCTCCATCTACTCTGGTAAAGTCATTTGTCCTCTGAGGGGTGTTGACCCAACACAGAGTGAGTACCAAGGAATGATTGAGACTGCGGAGGAGGGGGATATGAAAGGTGAAGTGTATCCATTCGGCATAGTTGGGATGGCCAACAAAGGGGATTGCCTGCAGAAAGAGGAGAGTGTCAAGTTCCAGTTGTGTGTCCTTGGCCAAAATGCACAAACCATGGCCTACAATCTCACTCCCCTTCGTAGGGCCACTGTGGAGTGTGTGAAAGATCAGTTTGGCTTTATGAACTATGAAGTAGGAGATAGCAAGAAACTCTTTTTCCATGTGAAAGAAGTTCAGGATGGCATTGAGCTACAGGCAGGAGATGAGGTGGAGTTCTCAGTGATTCTTAATCAGCGCACTGGGAACTCTAAAAGGCTCTTGGGTTATGTGGCAACTCTGAAAGATAATTTTGGATTTATTGAAACAGCTAATCATGATGAGGAAATATTTTTCCATTATAGTGAGTTCTCTGGTGATGTTGATGGCCTGGAACTGGGAGATATGGTTGAATACAGCTTGTCCAAAGGCAAAGGCAATAAAGTCAGTGCTGAGAAAGTAAACAAAACTCACTCAGTGAGTGGCATTACTGAGGAAGCTAATCCCTCCATCTACTCTGGTAAAGTCATTTGTCCTCTGAGGGGTGTTGACCCAACACAGAGTGAGTACCAAGGAATGATTGAGACTGCGGAGGAGGGGGATATGAAAGGTGAAGTGTATCCATTCGGCATAGTTGGGATGGCCAACAAAGGGGATTGCCTGCAGAAAGAGGAGAGTGTCAAGTTCCAGTTGTGTGTCCTTGGCCAAAATGCACAAACCATGGCCTACAATCTCACTCCCCTTCGTAGGGCCACTGTGGAGTGTGTGAAAGATCAGTTTGGCTTTATGAACTATGAAGTAGGAGATAGCAAGAAACTCTTTTTCCATGTGAAAGAAGTTCAGGATGGCATTGAGCTACAGGCAGGAGATGAGGTGGAGTTCTCAGTGATTCTTAATCAGCGCACTGGGAAATGCAGTGCCTGTAATGTTTGGCGAGTCTGTGAAGGCCCCAAAGATGTTTCAGCTCCTCGACCTGATGGATTGGTCAATCGCTTGAAGAATATCACCTTGGATGATGTCAGTGCTCCTCGACTAATGGTTCTTCATCAGCCAAGGGGACCAGATAACTCAATGGGATTTGGTGCAGAAAGAAAGATCCATCAAGCTGCTGTCATTGACTAACCACACCCACAAAGCACATCATTAATCCACTATGGTCAAGTTGGGGGGATTCTGGTGAAGGGTTCTGAATATCTTTCTCTTCATCCCTACCAAAATCTGGAATACTTATTCTATTGAGCTGTTACACCAGTTTTAACACCTTCCTCGTGTTATGTTTAAAATAAATAAATAAATTTAAGAAACCATTTTAAAATTATGCACAGTTGCAGCCTGGGAAACTTAAGGTGGCGCCTTATAGTATCAATTTAGGAGCTTTATTTGGTGAATTTAATGCAACTGGTAATTGCAAATTCCACTTCGCCCGTGTAAATGAACAATACAGACTGTTACCTTGTTGGCCCTATGAAATTCTGCACTCTATTGAGTATATACTCTACCTTCATTACTTAGCACTCAGTCACATTCTTTTCGTTTTTTTTTCCTGTTCATTATGCTTTAATTCTGAGGACCATATGAAGGTAGAATATATTACCTTTAAAATACTGCAAAAATTTATATAGCAAACGATTTTAAGTTGACGGCCAAATGTTAAAATGTTATTTTCATATCATTTATAATCTTGTCACAATCCACTTAACGAGTTTGATTACATTTCAGTGAAAATTATCTTCCAGAGTAGGTTTTTTTTTTTCTTCCTGGGATGGGGGGTAAATAACTTTACTACAGTTAGTATGTATGGTGCAGAATTCCATGCAAATGAAGTGTGCCAGCAGTGTGATAATTTAAACATATTTAAACGAAAGACGAATGCACAGAATTGCTGCTGCTTCGATCACTGCAGCTTCTAGGACCCAGTTTCTTTTACTGATTTAAAAACAAAACAAAAAAATAAATAAAAATAAAAAAGTTGTGCCTGAAATGAATCCTGTTTTTTTTATAAGTAGCCCCCTGGATCCAGTGTCCTGTTGAATACAGGCACTTGATCCTGTTCAACTTTGTACCACGGCAATGGATTGGCCTGATTTCTCGGCCCTCATCTTGAATTGGCCCCAAACAGGGTCTCTGGCAAGTGGAGTGAAGGCTTTTTGTCTAGAGATGACAAGAGTCAGCTCAGGGATTGTGGGGGAGGGCGCTTCATCTCCCCCATTGTCATTTGAGTATTTGATCTCTGGGGAAAGAGGCCATTTATCTCTGTAAACACAAAACATTTTTGCTTTCTCCATTTTTCTGTTAATGGCGAAAGAATGGAAGCAAATAAAGTTTTACTGATTTTTGAGAAACTAAAAAAAAAAAAAAAAAGAAAGAAAAGAAAAAAGAAAAGGGACTTGAACAGAGAGAGCCAGGCGTGGTGGTGTACACCTTTGATCCCAGCACTGGGAGTCTGGAAGGAGGGCTGGTCTCTTTCAGTTAGCCTACACAAGAAGAAGAAAAGTACCTAAGAAGTTTAAGGCCAGCCCGGGCTACACAGGGAGACCCCGCTTTAAAAAAAAGGGGCGGGGGAGGTGGTTACTATTCTACGTTTAATGGATATAAAGTACAAGCTGGTATGCTAAATAATATTTTTCTTTTTTAAAACCTTTATTTTATTTTATCTGTATGAGTGCTTTGCCTGAGTGTATGTATGTGTACCATGTGCACGCCCAGTGCCTGAGGCTAGAAGAGAGATCAGATCTCCTGGAACTGGAGTTACAGACAGTTGTGAGGTACCATGTGGTGCTGAGAACAGAACCCCGGTCCTTGACAAGAGCAGCAAGTGCTCTTAACCACCTAGCCATCTCTCCTGCCTGAGTAATCTCCTTCCCTTTCTCTTCACAAGTGAGGTGAGTCAGCTCCCTGTGGGTAGCGCCGGCCCTCTGCAACCCCAAGCTGCCCCCCTTCCCAAGTACAGCCCAGAAAAGGCCTGAGAGACCTGCCAGTCCCAGTCTAGGCCTCTAAATCACCCTTCTACAGAAAGGACTTGCACAGGACTGAGCTAGTGGGCATTTGGCAGGACCCTTCACCGAGTCTATGAGCAGCCAGGGTATCTCCACTGCATCAGCCTCATGCGTCACCTGGGACTTCCCAGGCAGGCCAGAGCTCCAGGATGCTGACTCTATTGGTCTGGGGTGGCCTTCAGACACCGGGATCTATTTGATACCTACCCAGGGCTAGGGAGAAGGCTCAAAGATTGAGAATGAATACTGCTCTTGCCAGAGAACCTGAGTTCAGTTCCCAGCACCTACACTGGGTGGCTCAAAACTACCAATAACTCCAGCTCCAGGGGACCCGATGCCCTTTTCTGGCCCTCTGGGGAACTTATACTCACATGGGCAAGCACATGCATATACGTAATTAAAAGATGCATTTTTTTAAATATACCTACCCAGTGCTCTGGGGAGTTGTTGGTCCCCTCCACAGCACAACTCCAAAAGCTACTTTTGGCAACAGTCAGCTCATAAAAGGATTCTAGAAGTTCATTCCAAGCTATATGAGAAATAGGCTCACAGCCACACGATTCAGCCCACATCAACCTCTCAACTTTGATGTGAGGGGTGTAATTTGCCACCCGGAGCCTCTCTGAATCCCACAGGCAGCCTGGGCCTGTTAGTTCAGGTCATCTCCCAGCCCAGCACACAGCATATGCTCCGACCCCCAGGCGTCTGAGCAGGTAAGTGAGATTTCTGAAGAGCAAGAACACTAAAGAAGTGAACAGAGCCGGGCGGTGGTGGCGCACACCTGTGATCCCAGCACTCGGGAGGCAAAGGCAGGCAGATCTTTGTGAGTTCAAGGTCAGCCTGGTCTACAGAGTAAGATCCAGGAAAGGCGCAAAGCTACACAGAAAAACCCTGTCTTGAAAAACCAAATTAAGGGGTTGAGAATTTGGCTCAGTGGTAGAGCGCTTGCCTCACAGGCGCAAGGCCCTGGGTTCGGTCCTCAGCTCCGGCAAAAAAAAAAAAAAAAAAAGACAAGAAAAACAAAATAATAATAATAATAATAATAATAATAATAATAATAATAAAAGAAGTGAACAAACCAGGCTGGAGAGATGATTCAGTGGTTAAGAGCACTGGCTGTTCTTCCAGATGATGGGGGTTTGATTCCCTGCACCCATATGGCAAATCACAACTGTCTGTAACTCCAGATAGGTCCCAAAGGATCTGATGTCCTCTTCTGGCCTCCATGAGTACTAGGCACAACACAGTGCAAAGACACACATGCAGACAAAACATCCATTCACATAAAAAAGAGAAATATAAAAAGACATGGGTGGAGGAGTACACAAACCAACAACTGTGATTCTGAGCAGATGGCAGGGCAGACAGGAAGAGGCCTATGTACTTGTTTTCTGTTCTGGGGCCCCAACTTGCCAAATCAGTATCTGAGTCTGAAGGGAAGAAAAGAATTGGGGAGGGGTGCTGAGGCAAAGGAGAAGGGAACATTGTGGAGGGGGCTGGAGAAGAACGCAGGAGCTCCACAGACGGAGCCGAATGCTGCGAGATGCTGTCTTCTGGACACATGGCTGCCACACTCACGAGCACAGCCGCTGCAGGTTCCTACACAGACCAAGCCAGTCAACATGGACGGAGGAGGGGCTCATGAGGCCTCACCCTTAACAAGAAGCTATTAACAGCTAATCACTCCTGGGGATGGAGAGTCCTGTAAGGTCGTGGCTGCTGGTACGTCACCCCAGAGAAATGCCCACAACCATGTCCATGCTGGCAGCACTAACTGCATTCAGTGATTTTAAAATCAAAAGAGACTATGAAGGTGGGAGAGGAACATGTCTGGTGGGGTCCAGGGTGAGTGGGAGGGGAAAATGGGGCTGGATATGACTAAGATACACACACACACACACACACACACACACACACACACACACACACATATATATATATATATATATATATATATATATAAAAGTTTTACTTTTTAACTTTGTGTAAGTTGTGTGTCTGTGTGCAGGTATGTGCACACGAGTGCAGGTGCCAATGGGAGCCAGAGGTGTCAGATCTCCTGGAGCAGGGGCTACAGGCTGTAGTTAGAGTTTTCCTGCCTGGCCCAGTCAGGACAAATCTCTCTTACCCGCCAGCCCCACAGTCACTCAGACCCAACCAAGAAAGCACACAGAAACTTATATTACTTACAAACTGTATGGCCGTGGCAGGCTGCTTGTTATCTACCTTTTCTATCTTAAATTAACCCATTTTTGTTAGTCTAGACTTTGCCACATGGCTTGTGGCTTACCAGTGTCTTTACATGTTGCTTCTCATGGCGGCGGCTGGCGGTGTCTCTCTCCAGCCTTCTACATCCCAGAATTCTCTTCTCTCTTGTCCTGCCTATACTTCCTGCCTGGCCACTGGCCAATCAGAACTTTATTTACACAGAGCGATATCCACAGCAACAGGCTGTCTTAAGTCACCTGACATGGGTGCTGGGAATAGAACTCAGGTTCTCTTTAAGAGCAGTCCACACTCTTAACCATTGGGGCATCTCTCCAGTCCCCCAATGTATAGACAGACCTTTTTCCCCTCAGAGGCAGGGTCTCACTATGTAGTTCTGGCTGTCTTACAACTCACTATTTAGACCAGGCTGGCCTTGAACTCACAGAGATATGCCTGCCTCTGCCTCCCAAGTGCTGAGATCAAAAGCATGGGTCACGATGCCCAGTTTCAAACTTTTTTTTTTTTTTTTTTTTTTTTTAAGAAACTGAAAACAGAAGAGGAGGGGGAAGAAAGACAGGCAGGTCTCAGAGGCCCTGGGAGGCGAGCTGTCCTCTTTTGCTAGGAATGTGGGATAGCATTTAAAAACAAGGCAGAAAACAAAACAAAACAAAACAGAAAAACAACAGGACCAAGGAACAGGCCAAACAGCACCACAGAGATGCAACCAGCCATATCTTTATGAAGGGGATTCTACAAGAGAAACATCCCAGTTTCTGCAACATATATGAGAAGAGGAGAGAGTGAACCAGTAAGCAGAAGGAATGTGAAAGTTACCACATACTATACAGGCAAATCACTCTTCAGGAGGTTGGGGGGGGGGTGCAAGTCCTAGGCCAAGCTGGGCTACACAGGCAGACCCCATCTCCAAAGCCATCACACGAGACTGTGGAGTGTGGGTGTCGTACAGGACTATCCTCCCAGCCAAGGTGCCACCACCATGATGATGGTTTTTTTGTTTTGTTTTGTTTTGTTTTGTTTTGTTTTGTTTTGTTTCTGCCTTGTTTTTAAATGCTATCCCACATTCCTAGCAAAAGAGGACAGCTCGCCTCCCAGGGCCTCTGAGACCCGCCTGTCTTTCTTCCCCCTCTTCTGTTTTCAGTTTCTTAAAAAAAAAAAAAAAAAAAAAAAAAAGTTTGAAACTGGGCATCGTGACCCATGCTTTTGATCTCAGCACTTGGGAGGCAGAGGCAGGCATATCTCTGTGAGTTCAAGGCCAGCCTGGTCTAAATAGTGAGTTGTAAGACAGCCAGAACTACATAGTGAGACCCTGCCTCTGAGGGGAAAAAGGTCTGTCTATACATTTGGGGGACTGAAGAGATGCCCCAATGGTTAAGAGTGTGGACTGCTCTTAAAGAGAACCTGAGTTCTATTCCCAGCACCCATGTCAGGTGACTTAAGACAGCCTGTAGCCCCTGCTCCAGGAGATCTGACACCTCTGGCTCCCATTGGCACCTGCACTCGTGTGCACATACCTGCACACAGACACACAACTTACACAACGTTAAAAAATAAAACTTTAATATATATACGTGTGTGTGTGTGTGTGTGTGTGTGTGTGTGTGTGTGTGCCACCACTGCCCAGCAATTTTAATTAATTTTTTAAAGATTTAAATTTTTTTAATTTTTAAGTGTGTGTGTGTGTGTGTGTGTGTGTGTGTGTGTGTGTGTGTGTGTGTGGTTTCACTCTGGAAGCCTGAAGAGGGCATAGCATCAGACCCCATGGAGCTGCAGCTGTAGGCAGTTCCTGATGAGGGTGCCAGTAACCATTGAATAATCCGAACTCAGGTCCTCTAGAAGACTATTTGTATGCTCTCTCACTGCTGAGCCACCTTTCCAGCCCCCAGTTTTCAAACCCCTGTAACAAGCTGCAATGTGGAGGACATTCACTTCTGGAGCATGCTTCCCTCAAAGCCTGCAGCTCTATCCACCCATGCGGAATGCACTAGGTACACCCAAACCTAAGATACGCTCTAAAATATCTCAGCTGTTCTTCCCAACACTGTCGAGGTCAAAAATTGAAGAAAAGTGTGAGAAACTCAGACCAAAGGATACGAAAAGCAACCTGGAACCCTAGAAACCAAGAGACATTAACATAACAAAGTATAATTCAGTCTTGAGTGTGCTGATTTTTTTTTATCTAATATTATTTTATTATTCACACATTAAATAGATTTATTTGGTTGTTTGGTTTTGTTTTTGTTAACCTTTTACTTTTGGCAGTGAGTGGTTTCAAGACAGGGTTTCTCTGTGTAACAGCCTTGACTGTCCTGGAACTCACGTTGTAGACCAGACTGACTGATCTCAAAGTCACAGAGATCCGCCTTCCTCTGCCTACCAAGTGCTGGGATTAAAGGTGTGCGCCACCACCACACGGGTCGGCTTTACTTTTATGTGTATGATGTTCTGCCTGGGTATTGTGTGTGCACATGTGTGTCTGTGTGGTGCTGGCAGAGGTCAGAAGAGGGCACTAAGTTGCCTGGAAGTAGAGTTACAGATAGTTGTCAGCCACCAGGTGGATGCTGGGTATCAAACCTTGGTTCTCTACAGACCTCCATCCATTTTTGTGAGACTTGTAATCCTAAATGGTCTGGCACTCACTCAATAGACCAGGTTGGCCATGAACTAGAAGAGATCCACCTGCCTCTACCTCTCAAGTGATTGGGATTAAAGACAGGCACCACTTCACCCACCTATTTATTTATTTTAATTTTTTATGTGCCACACATGTATAGGCACCCATAGGAGCCAGAAAAGGGTATCAGATTCCCCTGGAGCTCAAGTTACAGGCTATGTGAGCCACCCACCTACCACAGGTGCTGGGACCCGAACTTGGGTCCTCTGCAAGGCCAGCAAGCACTCCTAACTGTGAAGCCATCTCTCCAGCCACCAATTTTGATTTTCTCTTTTTGACAAATGGACCTTGGCTCTGTGAGATATTAAAGGGCCTTGTGTGAGAGTTGTTGGGGAATTCTTTAATGTCTACAAATCTAAGCATTTTTTCTTTCCTTCCTTCCTTCCTTCCTTCCTTCCTTCCTTCCTTCCTTCCTTCTTTCCTTTCTAAAGCTGGATATGGTACCTGAGGAAGTACAGCTGGAGTTTTCCTCTGGTGTCCACACACAGGGGAACACTACACAACATACACAAATCCTCGTTTTTAGATCTATCCAGTCTAGTGAGTCAAGGAAGTGACAGAATGTTCCGGTTTACTTCAAAGCAACTTCTTGGCCGTGGGTGGGGAGGAATACAGGTGAAACAGGCCGTAAACTGGCAAAGCTGATGTTGGATGATGGGCAGCCAGGAGTTGCAAGATGAAAGGCTCTGGCCTTGTGGTTGAAAACCTCTGGACTCAGGACCACTGACAGAATATGCAGATCTCTCTCCATGATACAAGTACCTTTGTCCTGCCCACAGGACGGAAGGCGTGCGAAGTGCTGACCTGCCTCATTGGATCCCTTTTTGTTTGCTTTAGAAGGCTGTAAAACATTAATTCCAAAAAGGAAAAGGGGGGGGGCAGCAAATACGTCAGCCTGGACTCTGGAGCTAGGCTGCCTGGGAAGTCACTAAATCTGACTGTGAACTGCAGTGTCTCACCTGAAAAGCAGAGGACATTGTACCTGTCACAAAGGGCCATAAAATTTTCATAAGCCAATATGCAGGGGTCGGGCAGATACTTGGCCACCAGCTTCATCTTATGGAGAGAAAAATAGCCATGGACAAAACCCATCCATCATCCTTCTCTACACGCTGATCCTGCTCAGTCCCACCCCTCCACCTCCCCTCCTTCATAGAGAGAACTAGAGCAGAGAAGGAAGGGCTTCCAGAGAGAAAGGAAGACCTCAGTTCCCAATCCTACTAAAAGCACTAGGGATGTAGCTCAGTTGATAGAATGTTTGCCTAGCATGCACAAGGCCGTGGGCTTGGTCCCCAGCACCCCATAAAACTAGGTGCGGTGTTGAATGTCTGTAATCCTTGCACTACAGAGGTGGAGGCAGGCAGATCAGAAGTTCAGGGTCATCCTTGACTACATGGTAAGATTGAGGACAATATGGACTTCATGAGACTCTGGGGTGGGGGGAAGCTGAGACTAACTAGGTAGAGATCTGAGGGTGCTCTCTGAGTGGGCTCTGGGAATGGACCATGGTTAATGAACCACTGTCCGCAGACATCTGCCAGGCCAGTGAAGGCTATTATCAGCAGTCATTAGACACCTACTGTGTGCCAAACACTGAGAACAAGACCCAGGACCCGGATGAAGATGACTGGGCCCAGGCAAGGAGGTAGAGACAGGAGGATCAGATATCCAAGGTCATCCTCAGCTACATAGAGTTTAGAGGGCAGCCCCTGAAGGACCCTGCCTACTCAGAATATATGTAACAAACTACTGTGCCTTTAGAATTACCTCTTAAAAAGAGTGGAACAATGTTGCCATTTTATAAGATTCCCCTAAAGGACAATTTAGATAAAATTTGGCCAATTGTTGCAATCACAGACTAGTAAGTCAATTCCATTCAATTCCACAAACCCCACTGCAGAGCCTCACTCACTCATTCATAAAGCTCTGTGACATCCTTCGGCCACCAGACACTATGCTAATGTGATAACCTCACAACAGAGGGGAACACCACCACAAGGTAGGCACAATCCCTGACCCATGGAGTATACAATTAAAAGTGGAAACGTGGTAATAAAGAAGCCAGGGGCATGTGGCTCCTTCGAGGAAACAATGATTTGTGGATAATGCAGGGATGGGGGGCGAGGGAGGGGCGGGGTTGAGAGCTGGGACAAGAGATGTTCCAGGGGATGACCCGGGCACGGGAGGGAACAGGATAGGTCTGAGGGCTGGGAAAACAAAACAAAACAAAACAAAACAAAAACAAACAAACAAACAAAAAACCAGTATGGTGGAAAGAAGGGTGCAAGTGGAGAGTCAAGTGTTCCAAGAGTAGGCCCTGCAGCACTTTGGGTCCCTTCAGATTCGAAGTCTGTATCTCAAAAGTCGAGAAAACCACTGCAGGGTGTTTAAGGATGCTGCCTGTATGGGAATCACCTGATCAGACCCGCTTTAGAGAAAGGGGAAGGATTGGAAGAAGGCCAGAGCAGAACTGGAAGCCGGGGACCTGTCAGGGGCTCCCATATTGGCCCAAGGAATAGACGACAGAGTCTGACTTAGCCTTGGACAGGGCAGCTATAAGACTTGTTGGGGAGACGCTATCACAGCTCTGGCAGGACTGAAGGGGCTAGGAAGTATAGAATCTAGGTTTATGACTCCAGCACTTGCGGCACGCTGAGCTGTTTGCAGAGGGAGGGGCAGATGTGGAGGAAAGAGAAGTTCTCAGCATGCATGAATCAGATCCACTGAGCGCTCTTTCTTCACAGGCCACTCTGCTGCCAGCAGTGGGAGCCTCCGCAGAGGTTACCGCATACTTCACTTCTAGAGGTGACGGATCTGAAGGGCTGCAGGTACTAACCCTCCTCAAACACACTCACTGTACTAGCGATCAGAGCAAATAGCCCAGTGCAGAAAGCCAATAAAAGGTACTCAGTAATGTCTGTTGAGTAAATAGATGTCCCAAGTGCCGCCCAGATTCCAGACACCAGGGGAAGAAAACCTTACTCAGGGCATGTTATGAAAGCCTAACTGCCCCGGGGTAAGATCAACCCCTTTTCTCAGAGTTGAAGGCCACAGGGAATACTACCGAAGAGTAAGCTGCGAGATTCCCACTGCGGGTGCAGTGCGGGAGGGAGTTTGGTGTTCTGATAGGACCACGGGGTGGTAGTTCCAAAGACAGCAAGTGTTTCCCAGCAGGGCGGGGGGGGGGGGGGGGGAGTGTGCCTGCCTGGCTGAAGGATGAGCAGAATGGCGGGTGGAGACAAATGGAGAGTCACTCAAGGCCAGGCACAGGCACCCCTAACCGCGTCGCCATAGGAGGCATTTTACACTAGCTGAGGCATTAAGTCTCTCCAGATTCCTCCATGCTGAGACAGTCTGAAAGAAATCAAGTCCCATTTAAAAACTCTAGGGACACATTCTCAGAAAGCTCAGCTCAGTGAAGTCGGGGAGCTGAATTTGGACCCAATCTCACCTTCACGCCCACCTCCTCTAAAAGAGCCACTGCACCCCACCTTTGTAGCATTTCACTTTTTCCTTCAAAGTTCTCTCTAGCACATCTGCTACCCTACCCCTACTCCTGGCAAGGCCAGGCTCACTTCAGCTCTGGAAGCAGCCGGAGGGTCTGCGGCATTGGAACTGTGCCCCCAGGTCCCTGGCTCACAGACCTGGATCTCCGGTTCCATGGCCGGGTTCCTAGGTTTGTGCGTCCCGGGGTTAGGCTAACCACAGTCACGGTGCACCCCGAAGAGCTCAAGCGGGTGTGGATGGGGGGCCAGCGCTGCGCGGCGCCAGGGAGCAGCGAGTGCGGGGTTAGGGCACGCTCGGGACCCTCGGGAGGAGCGCGGCGGCTCCCGAGGATGACACAGCGTTTCCCCGCGCCCGGCTCTCTCCCGCGACCCAGCCGCATCCTCGCAGAGCGCAGTCGGTGGCCCGCTGGTCTCATCACTGAAGCCCCGGATAGGGACCGGGTCGCTGCACCCGTACACGCGGTCCCATTCTGGAGTGCACGTAGCACCCTGCTGGAGGTCAAGGACCCGGAGCGTGACCGTGGGGCGTGACCAGGGAGTTTTGCCTCGCGACTGTCCCACAGCTCACAAGGAAGGTCAGTCCCACTCGGGAAGAAGTTGAGAAGCGTCCCGGCCACACCACCTACCCAGGCAGCACAGGACTGGAACTTTGCGCCTAAGGCGCACTTGCCAGAGTGACCCTTCAGAGCCACTCGGACCCGGGACCCGCGACCCGCGTGGCCAATCACCGCGCGACGCGGACGGGGGCCGTGGCAGGGCGCGGGTATCCGAGGAGTGACTGCACCACCCGCCAATAAGAAGCCAGGGTGGGAGACCTCGCCCATCCGGTTGACCAATGGGAAAAGAGCGGCTGCAGCCGAGGTCCCGCAAAAAAAGAGAGAGATTCCGCCAGGGTAGCTCATGGTTGGGAAGAAGTGATGAAATATTTTGCGATAGAATATAGAGAGGAAAGAGACAGACAGAAACACAGAACAGCCTGGGGAAGAGGGGCTGGATCAAAACTCACCAGCCCCTTCTGTCTCATCTCAAGGGCTTTTTATAGGAATGCCAAGGGGCTGAGCAAAAGACCTCCCCACCACAGGCTAAATGCAGACCATCCCAAACACCTGGTGACCATGCACGTGGTCAACCTCATCCCTTTATGCAGCTCGCTGTGTACAGCAAGTCAAGATCTCACTAGGAAACCTTTGTGGGGCCTCCACAAAGACTCATATTAATTTTACATTCTGAAAATGTGCAGGTCTTGGGTTAGCCTACACCGAGAAGCTTCAGAGGCCTCCATCCTAGTAAATTACCCAAGAATGATAAAAAGATGTCTTTCCCTCAGCAGTGGAGGACTTGGACTGTGTCTGAAAGTGATGACCTCAAAATCTATTACATTCCCAAATCAATACTCCTTGAATTGATGATAATTAGAGTCGATGCAGAGTCCCCACCTGGAGAAGCACACCTGCAGGCTGAGCAGGTTTTGGAAACATCCACCTCTTGCTTGTCTTTCCAGTCCTAGGTAAGAAGTGAGAGAGTAGGAATACCATTTGTTTTTAATTTTTGATTTCCCCACAGTGTAGCTTCCAAAGCTCTGGCCTGGTCCCAAGAGCCCTGGACTCCTCTCAGCGATGCAGTTCTTGGCCCCTGAGTGAGACAGGTTTCACTGCTTCCTACCTGAGCCTCAGACTCCTGTTGCAGAGGTGAATGTTTGCACATTCACCGGCCCCCCTCAGACTCTGAAATGTCATAACCACTTACTGCTAATTCCATTGGTGAGGATATGTTATTATGGTTAGCAACAGTTCGCTTTTTTAATAGAACAGATGGGTGAGGTTAATAAGAATAGTTAATTTTAAAAGATATTGAATTCTGAGTAGACATTTTGTTATGAATTAAATTATGGGGAGTTGATAATTTATGTCACTCCAGGCCTGAAATATGCTCACTTGGTGCATGCAGCAAGTGAGGGGCAGTTTCTTTAAAGTCAGCTCGACAGCACTACCTGGGGGCAAGGATAGCCCACTTCCTAAATGTATGAAGGAGACAAATTCAGGCACACTCTCATGTGCATCATGGGTCTTTTGTCTTTGTCAATTTAGTGCCCCTGCAACGGGTAAGAAATGTACATTATAAAAATGTATCCTGCGGGGCAGTGGTGGCACACACCTTTAATCTCAGTACTTGGGAGGCAGAGGCAGGGGGATCTCTGTGAGTTTGAGGCCAGCTTGGTCTCCAAAGTGAGTTCCAGGAAAGGTACAAAGCTACACAGAGAAACCCTGTCTCGGGTAAATAAATAAATAAATAAATAAACAAACAAACAAATAAACAAATAAATAAGTAAGTAAGTAAGTAAGTAAGTAAGTAAATAAGTAAGTAAGTAAATAAATAAATAAATAAATAAAATAAAAAAAAATAAAAATGTGTCCCTACTATTACCCCCTAATGTGTGCTCTAACTACACAGTCGCTCCTAGACTATATAAGATCTCCCTTGCAAACTGGCACGCTATACCACTCAGAAAACACCACTGTGCAAACAGCTCAGGGGATAGAGGAGCTGAACTAGGGTATGGCAGGACAGTAGAGCGGGGTGTAGTTGGAGAGCTTCTCTCCAGGTGCCACCAAGCCCCCCGCGGTCCCATAACCCACGTCTAAAATAATCATATGGACACTTATATTATTTAAACTGCTTGACCATTAGCTCAGGCCTACCATTGTCTAGCTCTTACTCTTATATTTATCCCATTTCTATTAATCTATACTTTGTCACATGGCTCATGGCTTACCAGTACCTTATTTCTTTTTTGTCATGGCGGTGGCTGGCAGTGTCTCTCTTTTTTTTTTTTTTTTTTTTTAAAGACAGAAAACTTAATTTAATAGAAATTTTGTTTGTAGTTCTTTACTTATGGTACATACTTGCCCCCTTGGCAATGAACATTCTGTCCCACCAGATAGAGCAACCCTGTCTGTCTCATCCACTTAAATCCCTGCTCTGTCAAGGATTGTCTTTACTTTGAAACTCCCGTGAAATAGCTTTTTTGGAGGTGACACACAGAGGATCTTAGGGGTAGGAGAGAGAATGGCAGCTTGGAGGAATAGAGAGAGTCTATGACTGAATTTACCCAAGATGGGTGAGGAGGCTAGTGTTTAAAGAGGTCTGGCAGATCTCTGGAAAACTTGAAGGAAACCTTATTCAGAGGGAAAACAAAAAACAAAAAAATCTGAAGCTTGGACGAAGATGATGCTGATTAAGAAGTGGGGTGTGTGTGGAAATAAGTTTGGACGCTAAAATCCCCCCTAGTGATAATGGATTATATGGAGGATAAAAGAGAGGTAGCCACAGCTATCACAGTGCTGTGATGAATGCTAAACACAAACCTGCTCATTTTCTCTTGGTAGTGACATGACCATGGCTTTCTCCACTCTGTTAGGGGAACTGTGGGCCGGGAGACTCTGAAAAACTTGGGCAATGGTTGCATAGAAGAGGTAAGATGTGAGCCACAGAGTCAGGGGTGTAAATCCTTGCTCTGTACCAAGGATTCTCAGCTGCAGGGGGATTTGCTCCTGGGGACAGTTGGCAATGATTGGAGACATTTGGAGCTGGAGCTTTGTAGGTATGTCATGGGTAGAGGCCAGAGATACTGGTAAACACCCTCCAAGTCACAGGACAGGCCTACAGCTGGGATCCCCAAAGAGCAAAGGGCAGCAGACTGTTGGAGACTTCCGTGGCTCCAGCTGAGACATGTGCGGCACTATTTGGATATTGATGGATAGCCATCAGTCAAGAACAGAGTTAGGCCTGTCATGGTTATGTCAGGGCTGAACATTACACTTTCTGTTGTTGCCAATATATCTTAAATAACACGATACAAAGATGTTTGCAGAGCATTGGTTTTGAATGTGGTAAATCTGGGTAATCGAGAGGGTTAAAGACATCTGGGAGGATGACAGAAAGTATGTGCAAACACTTTACACTGGGAGTTTAGTTTTTACAGAGGGACTAAATCAATCCCCTGTGGATGCCAGGAGCTTGCAGAGGAAGGAACTGTGCTCTGATGCTGCTCCATGACTCTAGCGCAGGCTGGGCAGGATTGTGTTCCGGTCCCGCCTCTACCCTTCCTGTCTGTGTGTTTTTCCAAAGCTCTGAGCAAGGTTGTTATTTTCCTTTCCTTCCCTTTCCTTTTTCCTTTTTCCTTTTTCCTTTCCTTTCCTTTCCTCCTCCTCCCTCCCTCCCTCCCTCCCTCCTCCCTTCCTTCCTTCCCTCCCTCCCTCTTTCTCTTTCTTTCTTTCTTTCTTTCTTTCTTTCTTTCTTTCTTTCTTTCTTTCTTTTCTTCTCCTTGTCCTTCTCCTCCTCCTCCTCCTCCTTCTTCTTCTTCTTCTTCTTCTTTCAAGACAGGGAGCCTGTCCTGAAACTAGCTCTGCAGACCAGACTGCCTTTGAACTCACAGTGATCCACCTGCCTCTGCCTCTCAAGTGCTGGGATCAAAGGTATGTGCCACCACTGCCCGGCTCTAAGCAAGCTTTTTAAAAATACTAAGTGTCCAGCCTCCCATCATTACATCATCATTCTCTTCTGAAGTGATTTTGGAGAGAATCACTGAGCTGGAGAGCAAGGCAAGAGTTTTTTTTTTTTTTTTTTAATTTCAGCTCCATTTGATATTTCTGTCTTGGTTAAGAATGTAGAGTTTAAAATCTCCATGGGAAGAGTTCTCATACTGTTGTATGACATTTTGTTTGTGTTCTGACAAATAAAGCTTGCTTGGAGATCAGAGTATAGAGCTAACCACTTGTTAAACCATAGAGGTCAGGCAGTGGTGGCACACACCTTTAATCCCAGAATTTGGGAGAAGAAAGCAGGAAGATCGGAGTTCAAGGCCACCCTGGGATACTCTAGATTAGAATAGTCTAAAAGAGAAACAGAGCCAGGCAGTGGTGGCTCACACCTTTTGATCCCAGGACTTGGGATCTCATGCCTTTGATCCCACCACATGAGAGGCTCACACCTTTAGTCCCAGCGCTAGGAAGTGGAGATAGGAATATAAGGTGGATGGAGACAGGATCTCATGCCCCATTAAGTCTGAGGATTCACAGAGACAGCATCACCCCCATTCAGTCTAAGGATTTGTAGAGATAGGATCTCCCCAATTCAGGCTGAGATTTTGTAGAGGTAAGAAGTTTCTAGTGGCTGCTGCTCTGCTTCTCTGATCTTTCAGCTTTCATCCTCCATTCTGACTCCAGGTTTTTAGCCTTAAGACTAATCAGGATCATGCTTTACTTTCTGTCTTGGTTAAGAATGTAGTTTAAAATATCCATGGGAAGAGTTCTCATAGTTTCGTTTTGCTTCTTTCTTTCTCTGTGTGGTTCATGACCAACTCTGTCTTTCTAGAAGTGTGGCCTCAGCTGAGTTCCTTTGCCTTTCTTCATCTCTGTTGAAGATACCACCACCTATCTTTTCCCAGGTCCTCATGTATATTAGAGACACAATGGGAAAAGATAACAACCCATAAGCCCTTATGTCTAATGTCACATCTTCTACTCAGGCTCTCTATTATCTCCTTCATTCTGAAGCCGTTTATAGCGTATCATGTAGTGATGGAGATGAAGGCCCTGCCTTCAGAAGCCTTGAAAGCAAATGTATTTTGTGTGAACGGCCTTGTAAAATAATTGCAAAATGTAAAAAATGCTATAAAGGAAGGAGGTGGGAGGGAGGCATAGGGGAGGGGGTCGAGCCAAGTCTCTTGCAAAGTCACTTCAGCCCGAGGGTCTCCAACCCGCGGCCACCAGAGCCTACAGCTAGTGCG
>NW_023412922.1:0-36050 GCF_903995425.1 Onychomys torridus
CCTGACACTCTTCTAGTAAAAGGCATCTCAAAACAATAAGTGGACATCAGATTTTCATTAAGTGGATTCTCCAGATTAAGCAGGAAATAATGAAAAGTACCCCCATTTCACTTTTGATAAGCATGACTTTCAAATGCTAATAACATCTGAAGCACAGTGTCAGAATTAAAACTTCCTTCCAGACCCTAGTCTTGAAAATTTTCTGCCCTTATTTCCAAATATCATCTGAGGATGTAAAAGTGCAGAATATATGATGAAATTCTGAACCGAGAAAATCAAGATGGACAGTGAGAAAAAGATTTTACGTGAAATGATGAAGAAGGGGTGAAAAATTAAAGCTGTCTTTATTTCTCAACTATGCTCTTGTGCAAATTTTCCATTTAAAAAAAAGCATATAGTATTTATTTTTGAAAGTAGGAAGCATACTATTTCTGATTTTAAAAATCTGCTGTAGATTTAAAATAATTAGCTATCATACAGAAGCAAACAGGCAAAGAAGCTGAGTTTTTTTAAAAGTATAATATAAAATTTAATAATAATAAGTACCATATGATTCAGAGAAGTTAATGTCCAAGGAAAATGACAAGGCACGGGATATTTGCTCATATAAAGAGGATTGGTGCAAATATTTCGATGATATTATCTATCCATATCTATCTATCTATCTATTTTTATTTTTTTCCAAGACAACGTTTCTCTGTTTAACAGTCCTGGCTGTTCTGCAGCTCCCTTTATTGAACAGGTTGCCCTCAAATTCACAGAGATCCACATGCCTCTACCTCCCCAGTGCTGGGACTAAACCGCATGCTCCACCACCACCCAACTTGGATGGTTTTTAAATAGGTAAAATTAATCTATTCAAATGTATTTAAAAACACCATTAAATACCCCTTCCCTTCCTGAATAAAAATGTGAACATTTATTTTATTTTTATAAGAGGTGGTACATTTGAATATCTGAAAATGGATTCCATTTCTTCTTCTAACCACATCTTTACTGAAAATTCAAATGCTCTTTGCTCTGAATAAATTGTATTTGCGTCTTTGAAGGACTTTCCCATTTGTCCAAAATTGAAAAACACACAAAAATATATTCCTATGTTATCTTAATTTTTTTAAATTAACATAAGCCCACTAAGAATGAATTGTGGGAGAGTTAGTGGGACAGATTCATGAAAATGCCAAGATCAGACCTGTGACTTTTGTATTCTTATGACTACAACAACAATGGATCATGATCTGCAATGCCTTTGTTTCATTTAGATTCGTTTTTTCTTTAATTATGTGTATATCTATATATCTGTTAACACATACACATGAATGCAGTGTCTGTGGCCAGAACAGGACATTGCAGTCTCAGGTGCTGAGCTTAGAGGTGTTTGAGAGTCTCTTGATGTGGGTGCTGGGATAAAGAACTCAAGTCCTGTGCAAGAGCCATTCATGGTCTTGGCCACTGAATCACCTGTAGTGCACCTCTTTGCTTCTTATTAATACATTCTCAATTAAATAATGATTTCCTGTGTGAATATCACAAACTTAGATTATTTAGTGTCCTATCAGTTTAAGAGAAGAATGTATTTCATTGCTGATGAGAACATTCTATTTCCATAGGAACTCTTATATCTTGATACTTTTCTCCTTCTGTAAACTCTCCATAACCAGCATGCTCTTAGATAATAACTCCAGTTCCCTCAGCTCTTCCCACATGTTCAAAAAATCACTCTATTCTCACTTCCCTTTTGAATCCAGCTCGTATCTACAGTCACGTGTCCTTTAGGCAAACCACTCTACAGTTTCTCAATAGCAGGGCTTCTATCCACTCAGTTAGAAGTGCTGAAATGACACAAATGAGAAGCTCTATGGAGATGCATTGGAGGCACGCATGTGCTAAAGTGCTGGCTTGATTCAGTATAAGCTGCTGTGGAGATTCAAGGTCCAAGATGGTCAGTGATTTAATCCAAATGTCAGGGTCTTAACTGTATTTTGTTAGAATAACAACAAAACAAAATAAAAACAGAATCCTAAAGCTCCTTTATTAGAACAAAAAGTGAACATTGGTTTTGAGTTGCTACAGTATAGTAAACAACTGGTGTACTGAGACAATGAGTGTCCACAGTATACACTGGTACAGGGTATGTAGAGAACAGATTGCAGTAGGGGGAATGAAATTTGCATAGTTTTTAAAGCATGTGAAATTGACATACTGAGGCCATGTTATCATAAACATATCTCACTGATGGATATTCACTATGCTTGACAGAGGACTGGGTAGCACCCTGAAGGGAGAATGATTTGTAAAGTGACACAACAGAAACAATACCTTTTCAGCCAAGATCATTCATTATATTTGTTTGTTTTCAAATAACATCAGAAGACAAAGATGGAGATGTTTTGTGACTGGGATCCCAAAGCAGGTATCTTAACAGGCCAGGTCTGAAAGTGTTGAAAGGTGGGACAAGATCAGGCTTAATTTTCCAGGGGAAAGGACAGGGGGAGGGGTTAACTACATACATCACAGAGCCATCAGAAGAACACAGAGGACACCAGGAAAACAGTCACCTAAGTCAACTGAGCAAAGCTCATATGAACTCACAGAGAGGGAAGCAGCAATCACAGGGCCCACTCTGGACTGCCCCAGGTGCTCTGCAAACATATTCTAACTTTCAGTGAGAACAGCTAGTGGCAGCACAGATCATTGACTTTAACATGGTTTCTGGTGGCAGCATGGACTGTGGACACCAACATGGCCTCCAGCTACAGCACAGTCCCTGGAGGACTTTTGAGGTGGCCCAATCCAGAAAATGAACTATTCTCCATCTCCATTAGTGCAACCTTCAACAGCTCTAGGTTCACTTCTCTCTGGCTCATGAGAACACTTTTAAAAGGTCCCATAAGACCTACATTTTTTAATTGTTTCTGTGTTACCAAGCTCTCTTAGACTCATCCTCTGCTGCCTCATCCCCACTCTGAGCCTCCTTGAGTCTCTAAAGCTCCTTGGAGCTGCTCCATGGTCTTGGGGCTGCCAGCAGCTATGCCGTCTTGAATTGATCTCCACTGTAAATTCTTGAAAAGAATTGATTTAATCCCAGTTTCCAATTAAAATTGAATTCAGGTTGTGACTACTACCTCAACCATCAAATTGCATAATTAAAGCCCATATCTCCATGGCCATAGTGGTCATTACTTTAGCTATTCATAAATTAACATGGATTATTGGAGAAGCAATGTAGCTGCTTTCTTAACTACTTGTATCTGGTGACAGGTTATATTGTAAAGCCCTGGCTCTCAGATCAACAGAGCTGTCCAGGTATTAATGGACCTTGCATTGCTAGAGCCCCAAAGGAGGTAAGTCTCATTGCTGCTGGAAAGGGAGGTCATTTGTATGCAATCATATGTGGCATATTTAAAGGCCTGCTGCCTTTTTCTGTATTTAAACTAATGAACGTTACTGTTTTGCTCCCTAGTGTTCATGTCTCACTTTGTCTTTCATTAGCATCGTGATCACAGAAAGCAGGTCAATACTGTGAGAGTTTGTCTCTAGAATGCATTGCACTTCTGCTCTCCAAACACCCTGACTCCCTAGACAAGGTTCAAGAAAGGATTGTGCAGTGCTGTGGTCCAAGGAGCTCACAGTTCTCAGAGGTTTATTTCCTTCTACAGCTTCTCACCCTTAGTTCCTGGAATCTTTAAATATCAGTACTGAATTTTCCTTGTTCAACGTCACTAAATTGCTCTTGAAGACTTAAGTATCACAGACACTAATTAAATGCCTGAGGGCACCCCATCACAAATCCTTTTGCTTCTAGCTGGGATTGCATTATGGAAGGAAGGCATGAGTGGAGTTTCCTCCAAGCTTGGGTGCTGTCTAATTGTGTGCTTTCTAACTGCTTGGGTGATATCAAGAGAAGCCTATGTGGTAACTGCTGGGTTTATGATTATGCACAACCCTCTGATGTGTGCAAAACACTCATAGCTGTGTACAGTCTTCTAATGCTAATCTCAATGTATAAGGTCTGTTCCTTAAGTTAAATGCTACCTAAGAGCTCCTTCACAGGATTTTCAGGGGTCACAGATACCCTAATACCTACTCCACCATGTAAATATCCTAGTAAGTAGATGCTAAGCTGGGTTTGTTCACCAGATTTGTTGAGCTGAATCCTCAATGTGGTATTTTGTTCTCTCTCTCTCTTTTTCTCTCTCCCTCTGTCTCTCTCTGTCTCTGTCTCTGTCTCTGTCTGTCTCTCTCTCTCTCTCTCTCACACACACACACACACATGTTCTAGACTGCTGGAAAGGCAGGATTACAGCACAGGAGGATAGCAGGAGATGGATTTTGATGTTCCCCATTTTCTGTTTTCTATTTTAGAACAGTAATGCCATCCACAGACATAATGATGTAATTCCCCCAACCCAAGAGAAGTTTCAGATTTTAAGCTCCTTGGGCAGAATATTGACATCACCAATAAACTTTCCTGGGAATCTTAAATCAAACTGAAGAACAATGTGGTAAAATGGCAGCAGCCTTGCCAGAACAAAAACTCACAGAAGAAGCATTTATGATATACCATAAAAATTTAAAAACAGAACCTGCACTTTCCATCTCCTTTCCCATTACTGATTCCTCACTCATCCTGTCTTCTTTTCATGATTCTGACCCTTGTTGGCCTTATGGAACTTGACAAAATCATCTTTTAATCAGATTTCTGGCAGCTCACACATGTGCTTTTCCTGCCGGTTCTGGTGGGCAAATGGGTCACCCATGTGCTTTTCCTTACTATACAAAGACATGAGGAGAAATGGTGGTGGTATCACAAATAAGAGATTTCATGAGTAGGAAAAGCAGTTCTTGAGCTTGTGCACGCAGGGCCCAGCTTTTAGACAAAGGAGTTGGCAGGGTAAACAGGATGTGTCTACATTGATGTTTTAACTGCACTATCTCTGCCCAGGCAGCCAGTTGTTGGTGTATTGCTGTTGGTGTCAGAGCACAGACACCACTTCTCTTCATCCTGTAGTCTGTTGATTGGTATAGAAAAGAGGTTAGCCTTTCCTGTAGCTAGACAGTCACCAGAGGACTATGGACCATCTGCAACCAGAGTTCCTCAGCACAGTCCCCAGGCTGTTCACCATACTTGATTGGGCAGAATAAATACAAGATTGCAGAGCTGTCCCCAGGTAATAACTCCTGTAGTCTCAGTGACAAGAACATTGTGTGTTTGAGGAAGGGAAAGATGGTAAAAGTCCCACCAGTCATACCTAGCCCTGAGTTTGGTTAAACAGAACCTAAGGAGATGTATGCATGTGACTCAAAGGAGCTCAGGCACTGGAGAGGAGTTCTCTGGGCATGACACCATTGATCTTCAGAAGACTGTGTGTGCTGGTTAAATACATCACCTTCCTGTTCCATAGAGGAAGAGAAAGCTCAGGTTTAGAGATGAGCCCAGGTACCACAGTTTGCACTTCCCAAGTTGTACAACTCCTAGAACATGGGGTTTTTTGTTTGTTTTCCATTGTTGGTATTCTTCAAGGTGAAGGCAGTCATAGTAAACATCCCTCTCATTTCCTCTCCCTTCCAAAGACAAATCACTCTTACCAGGGCACTCATGCATCCTCCCAGACATCAGTTTGTCATGCTCAGTTTCTGATCACACCCTCCACTCAAGAAAAGTTTCTGATACATTTGTGAATCGTTCCTGATTCTTGGCCTGATGTGAGGGTTGAAGCAGGTTAGTAGCCTTCCTGGGTGTAGCATCTCTATAAGTTTCCACAGCATAGCTCCCCTAGCTCTGAGCATCCTCAGTTTCTCCTGTCATTATTTAATGCTCTCTGAGGTGATGTTGTGTCCTTTTGGGAAACAATTCACTAAGGTGCTGTATGAGCAAAGATCCATATGGTTATTGGGAATGGAAGAAAGAGACTACTGTCTGTTTCCTGTTTTGAAGTTCAGGAGGATGGTCCTCAAGGTTCTGTGCCTTCACAAACTCTATCTGCTGCCTCCTTTGTGCTGGGATGACAATTATGCACCATATCAGCTTAGCTATACTTCTTGATAGCTGATACCAGTTGATATAAGAGTGAGGGTCTTTCTCTCTTTGGATACTGGGAGGAAAAGGGTTGTCGGATTTCAGGGTATACTTCTTCTCACTACAGGAATTCCTGAGACCCTGCATGCAGAGATCAAATTTCCTCAGGACCTCAATTAGATATTTGGAACTTTTTTGTACATCTTAGTCACTACTCCCTTAGACTCCTAGTGAATCACCTCAGAAAACACCCAGAATATCAAAACTCTCTTGCCCCTGAAAAAAGCACTAAAATCTGCAGGGTGTGTCTTCATTGTCTATGTGATTGACCTAATATTTCCAGAGACTCAGGGAACTACTTAGAGAAAAGCCACAGATCATAACACTAGGTAAGACGGGAGCTGATGTTGTCTCAGCATAGTAGTACAGAGGAGAGGGATGTCAGGGAGTGGGGTTCAAGTCATGCATGAGATTCTTCTGCCTCTCCCCACTTGTTTTCTTTCCCTCTTTTCTGACATTAGAATTATTATAATTCTCTGTTCTGGGGTTTTGTACTGTAGACTGTAAATATGGTTGGCAAACCTGAAGAACAAATACCTAAAGCAGTATACCAAGGAGTTTGAAGGATACCTGACAGATAAAGTCATTGTGTGAGCATGGGGGCTGAAAGGTTGTGTGTTACCTGGTCAACCTATGTCCTGGGTCTGTGTTGTGCTGTTTCAGTGAGTCTATGATCCAATGAATAGGCTCTACACTCACTTAAACACACATGCTCTTGCAGCCATAGAAGCCAACACACACACACACACACACACACACACACACACACACACACACACACACAAACTCAGACACATGTAAAGAAGATAGAGACATAGTTCATATGGAAGACAGCTATACAGCAACTGAGTGAGGGGATGGTCATTGTTTTCTATGTTACTAGGGTTATGAAGGTGAGCATGAATGCTATGCTAAGGTATTAGACCTGAACAGAACTACACTTTGTTCATTTCTTTGCTGACAAGGCTTTTTATTGTGAGCTTTGAAGTATTAGCCTGAATCCTGTTCTCTTTCTGTAGAAGAAGACAGAAGAGGAAGAGGCAAAGAACAATTCCTTCAGGGAGGATATAAGAAATATCTTCTAAAACTCCACAGCATTTGGAAAATGGTGCTTCCTTCTAAATAGGCTAGTGTATGGCAGTGATAAAGACAGGAGTGGAGAAGTGGGACCCAACCTGACATTGGCATTGAAAAATGCTAAAGAATGTTCAGGAGGATGCACATCCATTAAACCACTAGTGGTTTGTGGCCCCCAGGAAGCCTTTGAAAAAATAACCCCACCACATCATCATCAGACACTCATCACAGGGAGACTAAGATGGTGAAAACCTCAGGTAAGTTACGTCAGGTTCATGACTTGACAAAGACTTGTATATAAATGGTCCCCCATTGCATCTGAGTCAGCTACATAGTGTAAGACTGGAGATCACTAGTCTGTGATGCAATGGATAGGTTCCACACTCACTTGAACACACATGCACTTTATAGACACAAGCCAACACACACACACACACACACACACACACACACACACACACACACACACATGCAAAGTGCAGTAGGGTGCTCAGAATACTGAGTCTTAGTGGTTACTGAAGATGGCTATGTAGGAACCGACTAAGGTAGTGGTGGCTGTTTTCCATAGCACCAGTGTTATGAAGGTGAGCATGGACCTTATGCTGAGATGTCAGACCTAAACAGACCTGCACATTGTTCATCTCTTTTGTGGTAAAGCTTTTTCTTCTGGGATTTGAAGACTAAATCTATTTCTCTTTCTGTAGAAGAAAAGAGAAGAGGAAGAGGCAAGAAACAAGGCATTCTTGGAGTATGGAAGAAATCTCGAACAAAACTCTCCAAACTTCCCCAAATTCAGCTCTCTTCTGGATAGACTTGTGCATCATGGAAAGGTGTGCCCCAGCCTGACATCAACATCAGCAAAGGCTGAAGAGCCTTAAGGAGGAAGAACACCTGTGAAACAACCAGTGGTGTGTGGTCCACAAGAAGCCTTTAAGGAGATAACTCCCATCACTTCAGCAGACACACATTGTGGGGAGACTAAGATAGTGAAAAGCCAAGTTAAGTCACCACAGGTCCATGGCTTGGAAATGACTTGTGTTTAAGTGTTTCTCATTGCATCTGAGTCAGCAACACAAAACTGAGACTGCAGCTCTCCAATAAATTAAGGTAGTTCTGGTGTACAGGTGTCTGAAGTCTAGAGCACTGAGCAACACAAAGAATGTCCCATCCCCTTGTCCATGTCCTCAGCTGTTTGCTTCCATGTATCTACTTTGCCATGGCAACAGATGATGATGAATGTTGTCTCGTTCCTTCCTGCCATCTGACTGTCTTGTCAAAATAACCTTTAACTTAGTTTAAGTCAGACAATTTTCCTCAAAACTTGTTTGAATTCAGATCCTCATCTTTTCTGAGCTCTGTAGAGATTTGTAGAAGCACATTAAGAAAATACTGCCTCATCTTCCATCATAAGGAATGTGATGTGCATTGTTAGTTTATGAAAGTCAGACTCTCAGAAAATCTTAGGACATAATGGAGAGATGTGAAGGCAACAGAATTTCAGGTGCATAAGATTATGTTTTCAGCATTTGGTAGAACAGGAAATCCTCAAGTAGGGCCAGAGAGATGATGACTCTGTGGGTTCAGCACTAGCAGTGACAGTGTCTGAACCTGAGATGGAATCTCCAGAAAGCACATGACAATTGGTTATGGTTGGCCACCTCTACATTCAAGATTCTCTTCAGGTGAGATGGGACAAGGAGACAGAAGAAGACCTGGTTTCTCACAACACAGCTAGCTTGGCAGACACAGAAGCACAGAAGAGATTCTGTTAGATCAAAAGTCCAGGGAAGATCAGCACTCCTGGTAGTCAGTTCACATCTGCAGTGGTGCTGAAGCACCTGTGTTTGAAAACCAAACACAGATCATGCACATGTGCAAACATACTCTCAGTTCATACATAAAGGATTTCAAAGGGAAAATACATGAATATTGCTGAAAAAAGTTCTCAAGTATCTCATCTCATTTGGTTTATGTTGTTTGTTTTGTTTGTAACATCTACTTTTACAGCCTGAATAGACTTGACTTGAGATCCTGTAACCTCAGCAAGCAAATACTAAAATTCCAAGTGTACATCACCACGCCTGGCTTTTCAGATGTTTCTAAAGTGTTGGTTGATTCTTGTCTTGCCTTGCAATAGTCAAAATCTCTTCTTGAATGAGGAGCAGCTGCAAGACAAATTGCAATGTTCTGTCTCAATTAGGCACAGGTGAGAGAATTGGCCTTTCCCAGCCATGAGCCTGTGCAGTCAGCAATTCACACATTTCCAGATACAAGTAAGAGAGTCAGCCTTTGCCAGCCTTGAGCCTTCTGAAATCATCAGTCTACACATTCATATAATATAATGAAGGAGCAGGAGGATGCTGTTCAGTTCCTATTGTGCTTGGAGAAATAATTAGGAAAGGGCTTAATGGGCTAAGTGCACCATCTTCACTCACAGTTGGAGTCTTGAGCTGCAGCTTCTCTAGGTGCTATGTTCATATGGATTGCCCTGCAGTACTGGGGTCTCAAGGATCTTACCAATACTTACAACACGTCCTGTTGGAGACAGATTGTGGTATTATGACCTTGAGATGAGTCTCTGTACATTTCTATGTTGTCTGCAACCTATTAAAATTTGATAGGGTATCTCTTGGTCTCAGAGATCTTGAGTACAGTGGTCTACATGGCTGAACATGATCACAACAGGCTTTCTTCAATATGGAATCTCTGGAATATTAGTAATTTGAGTCAGTCTATGTCTGAAAGGCACAGACCATAGAAGGTACTTTTTAGAGACTTAGTCTCAAACCCATGAGAACCCAGGGAAACGTAAGTCCAGACTTGAGAGTCTAGAGGCCAGCAGACCTGGACATATGAACCACAGATAAAGAAGATTTGTTTATGCCCAGAGAGACACAGCTAAAGTTTACATTTTCTCTGCCTGTTGTCCTGTTTAGTTCCCATATGCCTTCATGTTACCCACCTGAGTTGAGAGGGGACTTTACCCATTGAGTCTGTGAACTCACACAGAATTTTTTTTTTACAACCAACTCATAGTTACACCTAGAAATATGTTGTTCCCTCCTCTAAGGTTGGTAAAGTCCACACCCACAGCTCCCAATCAGCTGTGGCCAGAGCTTGGAGAAGAAAATCCCCGCCTGCTTTGTGGTTCCATCATGGGGCCTGGAAGTGAGGAATGTGCTGCTAGAGAGAATGCTGATGACTTTGTGCTTTCCCTCTGGGCTGCCAGGCTGAATTGTGCTCACAGACACCACGCCCTGTAACCTCAGACTTCTCTCTCTTTTCCATTGCAGTTCAGAACTCCTAAGGCCTCCACCTGTTGTCCTTCCAAAGGATTTATAGGATTGATTCCTCCATTCTTCAAGGAAGAACACCAAGAAATGACTAGAAACACATGGTGTCTTACGTGGTACCCTGGTAAAGAAATGAAAACTTGGGGTTGGGGATTTAGCTCAGCTGTAGAGCACTTGCCTAGCAAGCACAAGGACCTGCATTCGATCCTCAGCTCAAAACAAACAAACAAACAAAAAACTTCTTCTTGATCACAGACTGTTTCTTCCCCCTTGGCTTCCCATGACTCCCAGAAAACATATCCAGGGGCTGTGTCTATACATATTACTCCACAGAAGGAACCATGGATGGCAAGGCCTGGCCTCCTTGAATTTGATGATTTTGCATGTGGCTGCTTTTCAGAGTCCCTTGAATTGAACAATTTGCTTCAATGCTGTGGTTAGAAATTTTCACTCTAGTGGTGGCTAATGCCTATAACCCCAGTAATTGGCAAACTGAGACTAGAGGCTTCTTGCAAGTTCAAATCTGGCTCACATACAGAGTGAGACATTGAAGTAAAAGCAAGCAGGCTGGTAAGCAGAATGTCAAGTATGAAGCATGGAGACAGGCATATTGACTAATTCTAAAAGGAGGAGAACTCATTTCCTTCTGTGGCCTGGTCTGACCACCTATTCTGTGGTAAGCCTTGGAACATAAATTAAACACCTCAAGATCCCAGAGCAGACCTATTGGCTGCTGCAGGGAAGAACCTAGGGACATCATATCAGGTTCATCTTATCCTCTCTGCCTTCATACAGTACCCAGCAATGCTGGGGACCACTCTTAGAAGTTTCGAGGGTCTTGAAGGGCAGAGATGTCTGGCAGGCACAAGAGAAAACTGGGACACAGGAGTTGGTGAAGGCTGATGAGTCTTTTCAGATCTGGAGATGTGCGTTTTCTCTGCCTTCTCATGTTCTTACCCAACCCCAGTCTTTTATTGTAATAATACAAAGAAATAGGGGATGAGAAAATTCAACAGGTGTTGCGTTCTTCACAATAGTTTCAAATGCTCTATTTTTTTTTAAATCAGCAAAGTGTACCCCGTGCTCCTTGATTGCATATAGAAGTTCCCAGAAAGAAAGCCAAAGCATACCACCTCATTCTTTAGAGGTTAATAATCATCAGCCCATCTGAATAATCATCCCAGAGGCCATCTACTTACAGTTTCTCAGAAAGCACAGAAGTACAAGCAATAGTTTAAAGTACCAGACTGCCAGCTTCCTCTCAGCTTAAGTCCTTCTTCATCTCTGTATTTCTTCAACTTGTCTTCTAATTAGTTCTGGACAACTCTTGTCTTTCATCCTAACCATATGTCACTCCATCTACAGTCTTCTGCCACCAGCCTCCTGGGATTTTCCCATGACCTACATAACAGCTTTAACTCCTGTCATTGTCACGATCTCATTATCATTTCTAATTTCATGGAAACCTCCTCAGCAGAGAGAAAGAAAATCATAAAGAACAAACAGATAAGAAGATTATAAGAACAAGTTACAGTTCGATGGGTGAGAACATGACATGCATACACCATAAATTCTGCCCTCAGGACACAAGGGTTGTTTTCTCCCTAGCTCACAGAAGGCAGGCTTAGTAGAATATCCAGTGGAGCAGGCCAGGAGGGATTGATGTCCTCATTCTCAGGTACCTCCAGCACAGATTTCACTGGCAACATGTCAGGCTTTTCATATGCCATCTCCAGCACAGCAAAGCACTGGAGCAGTTAAGGTGGAGAAACACTGAGGTGAGGGAGAAGGATGAGAGTCAGTCACTGGGGTAGGGGCTTCATTTACTTGTGTTATGAGAGAGTGGAATTGACAGTGCCAGGAAACTGTAACAAGTTGTTTTCTCTTGGCAGGTAAAGGAGGAATATAATGTTACTCACGTAATAATCCCTATGCAAAAACTAGAGTCAGATTACTGTCATGCGAGCATGAAGAGGAAATACTTTTTCTTCAAGAGGAGCTGGGGCTTCTCACCTTAGGTTGGATTCATGTAAGCAAACTGACCTCCCTGTGGTGGGCTCCTCTTCTAAGCATACTGCCTATTTCTTTCTCTGCACAGAATCAATCCATTCCAGATCACCTGTCTCTGAGCACATGCAGTCACCAGTGTTCCAGCCTTGAGTCAAAGGCACATTTCCTGGTGCATTTCCAGGTTTTCTAATTTTATCTCTTACTCAAAGTAGTTCTTCAAAGTTCCGATTCCTTGTGAGTGAGTGGAGAATGGATGCTTCCCTAGAATGTATGAGAACATAGTATAGAGACCATGTACCTAAAAGTATTTTTAACTGCATTTTTGTCTTTAAGAAAAAGCTCTTGATTTGTGTACACCTAAAGAGCTCCATCATGAAAGGTTTTCAAGTTATTTGGACACACAATACATGCTTGTGTTGATCTTCAAGGATATACATTTCTTTTCCTAGAAGAGTTCTTTTGAATAATTCTCTAACTTTCAAGGCCTGAAACTCACAGAACAAGCATCTTTTCTTGAGATGGGACAGGTGTAAGCCAGAATCAGGTGGTTATTTCTAGGTTTTGAGAGATGACAAGTACTTTTGTACTCACAATTGGGAAGTGCTGATATGTGAGGCAGTCTCCTATACTTTCATGCTTCAATTGCATAAATTCTTACTGATTGCCTAATAATAATATACCATGGCAGATGGAAATTTGGCCCTTAGTGCCTGGATGCTAATGCAAGATGACACAGAAAATGAGCACCAATTCCCATGAGGCAGAGTGCATTCTATTTTTCAGGAGGAAAATACAGGGCACTGTGGGTTTTAGAGGAAAAGGGGTCCCACTTGAAGTGGCTTTTGATGACTTATAAAGAGATACCAAAAGATAGTTCCTTGGGGAGGGGTCTTGCGTCAATGAGTGTCCTGTTTTTTGGGATCCATGGTTGGTATCCAAAAAGGATGGTAGATTTGTATTGACATGACCATTCAGTCCAGTGTAGGCAATAAGAACAGTGGTGATCTGAGTAAATGGAGAATTCTTCAGGTTATTTTGGGAAGAATGATGATGTGACCAAACCAAACCCCAGAATGTAAAATGAAGAAATTGCAAGCCTAGATGCAGTGGGGAAGCCAGTTAATGTTTGGGAGCTGCTAACTTCCAGTGATAATGAATGGTTGATGGCCATGTGCACAGGGATGTGGGATTTCAGAGATCCAGGAGCTGAATGAAATATAGAGGTTGTCAAGTCTGTGACAGGGCAGGCTTGGAGTTGGGCTCAGGGAGATGGCTGTGACCTTCTCATAAACATGAACAGGGCATCTAGAGAAAGACTGACTTTGGAAGTAGGGTCCAGTCCCACCTTGTGTAATTGAAAGAAGTGTGAGATATCACGTCTTGGAGCCTTTGCTGCAGTTGAAAGGAGGTTCTGGGAAGCCAGGTGAAAGCAGGAGAAGGACCTGGAAGGCTTCTGCATAGAGCTGGACTTGAAAACCTGGTAAATGGAGAGTGATGAGAATTGAGGAAGAGATCTAATGAGGAGAGAATGAACACAGTGAGGGATGACAGACACAAGGCTATAAGACAAATGGTTATGGGGTTCACAGAAGCCGCACAGTAGGGAAAGTGGGAAAATGAATTCATGATGTGACTCATGGACCAGTTCAAGCAGGAAGAGGATTCAGATCTCATGCTGGAGCTGGAAATCATTAGGGGATGTTGGCTGATGGATTTTGGGCCTTGGTGGGCAGAGACGGCAAGGTTTAAAGAAGCCCTAGAGAGGTGGGTGTACTGGCACAGTCCTTCCTGGAAGCCTAGCGTTCAGGAATGTGGGCCTGTTGTATGGTGACTCTGGCACCAATCTGTGCTACTAGAGAAGACTGTGGCTTGAAAAATAAGTCATCTAATGAAGCTTATGACTATTGTCGAGTCTGTTAGGACTGTCATATTGAGGCTTACTTCCAGGCCTTAGATCCTAGGGGAAGAGAGAGAGACAAGGCTGCTCTTTGCAGAACTTGATTAACAAAATTCTGACATGTACAGGAAGTTCGCAATGGTTTAAGCATGGTTTTGTCTACTTGAATTTTGCTTTCTTGATTTTAGTTTTTTCTTCGACTTCCTTTAGTTTTACAAGTGCTTGACATTTCAAAATATAACTTTCTTGATAGTGCACATACATGGACAGTGTAGTTGAATGACTCCTTCGGGAGATATCTATGTGCATAAACCACTTAGAGAAGGTAACAGGAACTTGCCAGGAGCCTGGTCCAGCTTTCCAAACCCCTTCCTCTGAGATTGATCCCCTCTTGCTCTAACCATCTCTTCTTTGGTTTCTATAGAATTCATCTCCTAAGTGTGCCTCCCTCCATGCTATCAGTACTTCAGCACTGCTTGTGTCATGTGTCTTGAAATGAAATGCATAGATACATGACTTTTACATTTGGCTTTCTTGACTTAACATCTGCAAGGTTCCCCCCCCACTCTGGCATACAGTTGTCTGATGTGTGTTTACACCTAGTGAGCTAGTGAAAGAGGGGAGGGAAGGGAAGAAGGGTAAGATATTGTGACAGTAATATGTACAATACCATCTGAAGGACAGAAGGGGCTCCTCTTCACTTAGGGATAAATCACATAGGGAGATCTCAGAGGCAGGATGGAAGGTGTGGAGCTGAAGACCCTGAGAGACTGTTGAATTGATGTTTGAAGTAGTCATGGGAACTCTGGGTGAAGATGGAATCAGAGTCTGCTGTTGGCAGGAGGGAAGCAGAGGGAAGTTAGAAGCTGGAGGACAAAACTTAGAATGGTTATTATTTAGATATCAAGTATAACTAATAATGGATGAATATATTAAATGTCTGTCATCTTCTGTACATTTTGAAGTGTTTGAAGACTTTTATCATAGCATGCAAAAAATTAAGGGAAATTATGTTTCACTTATGTATAAGTAATTTTAACATTTAGAAGTACTCTGCATACAGTAATACATAAAATTGCTTTACAAAGTTAGGAAATTGATATTGTTTATACATTTTGAATATACTAATATTTCAGTAATGGACAATTCACATAACCCTGGGTTTGTGTGGCATTTCCCAAAATGCTTGGAGTCATTAATATTTGTGTCCAAAAGTGACATGTATTGATTACATGACATTTTGATTTTTCTATCATATGTTCAATTAAGTCTATTAGAAAGCCTATAAGAATAAAGGAGGACTAATGAATATACTCCTACAGTCCACTAATATGTATAATAATATAATATGAGTCAAAGGTGAGAACAAGTGAAATAATCATAGTTAAAGAAACTACACCAGATATTCTAAAACCATAAATTCAAATATCTCTATATTTAGAGCTAGAAGAAATAGTTGGTATTATATCCTAAATATTTTATCAGGGCAGGATTCAGACATGCAGAGTTGAATGATTTACTTTCAAAATTAAGAAAATCTTTAATGGAGGTGTTTGGTGAATAGCCAACATCTTTTGCTAGGCTGTTCTCTCTGTGTGGTACACAGCCTTTCCTCCCCTCTTCTGAGCACATATGATGACATCTGGGGTTACACATGACCCCTAATCAGGACAACAGCTACAGACATAAAAACCTTTCCATTCAGAAAGGAGTCTATATGGTCCACTTAGGACATGAGTGCATAAACTGCATAGGTGCCTGACATTCTGTGGTCACCGTTCCTTATTCCTGACTTTAGGGAGTGTGAATAGTTGACAGTGTTAGAAAGTTATGAGTATTTCATACTTTTAGTCGATTCAGAAGTCAAAAATGTGCACATCCAACTCAAGCTTCACACACCTTCCAAGGGAACTTTTTTCTTTGTTTTCTGTTCTTGTATGCAGTTCTTCATTCTCTGATAGAGGGAATTCAAACTCTTGATAGATTTGCAAGGTCAACCAGTGGATGTGCTGTTTTTCCTTGAAACACTGAAGAAAGTGTATAGATATCAGAAACTACCAAAAGTTTCTTTATGAAGCATACTTCATAGTTGTAAACAAAAATATGTCTTTAAATTCTACAAGAAGGAAATTAAGTGAACTTGCTAAAGATTGGAGAAAATATTTAAAGCCTATGTGGTGAGTATCAGAATTCATGGTAAAGCAGAATTCTCTGGGGCTAAGCTCTGCTCATTGCATTTCAAAAGTTACTGAGGCCATGCAGTGGTGGTAATGCCTTTAATCCCAGCACTCAAGAGGCAGAGCCAGGTGGATCTCTGTGAGATCAAGGCCAGCCTGGGCTACCAAGTGAGTTCCAGGAAAGGCACAAAGCTACACAGAGAAACCCTGTCTCAAAAAACAAACAACCAAACAAACAAACAAAAATTACTGAAATGAGATACTGACCATTGACAAGCTGCTAACCACAAACAGCGGGTATGTGGATGTTGTGTCTCAGTGAGCAAGGGAAACAGCACAGAGGACTAAGTAGGTATGGCTTATTGAAACTCATCTTGTCTCTCCCAAAATTCTGCTTCCAAGGTAACCAGACATTCTGAGGAAGACCTATCCAACTTGGCCCCAGTTTCTGGCCATCTGGTGGGCCCTGGGAGAAGGTTCCCCTTCTCTAATACCCTCAGTGGACCCTACAATCTCCACGCACTGCCCCCACACCCATTGGCCTGAGACCCCAGCCACTTCTGGAGACTTAGAAACCAGCCCCCAGCTTCCATTCTGCCCTGGAAATCCCATCTGGACCAAAGCTGCCATCCCACTCCAGAACTCCCATCTGCACGAGAGCTCCCATCTGGACAAGATATGGAGACCCAAAGACTTTCTGAGACTTAGAAACCAGCCCCCAGCTTCCATCCTGTCCCAGAACTCCCATCTGGACAAGATAAGAAGACCCCAGCGATTTCCTGAGACTCAGAGACCAGCCCCCAGATCCTATCCAGCCAGCACTCCCATCTGGACCAGATCTCCCATCAGCCCAGAGCTTCCATCTGGACCAGAGAGAGGCTCTCTAAATCTGTCAGCTCTGTCTGGACCAAGTATGCTTATAAGACCAAGAACGAATCCACAAGGAGGTGGGCAGATGTCAAGGAAGAAGTACATACAACAAAATAAAGAGCAATACAGCATCCACCAGAACCTAGCCCTTCTCCAATAGCTAGACATGAACATCACAGAATGGAAGAAGTAGAAGAAAACAACCTTATAAGTAACATCATGAAGAGGCTAGAGCCTTATATAGAAGAAATCAAAAATAAAGTAGAGGAAAAGACAAACAAAAAATGGGAAGAACGCTATAAAAAACCAGAGGAAAGGACAATTAAAGCAGAAGAAAACAATACGTCATTGAAAGAAAATCATGAAAAAGCAATGAAACAGATGAGGGAAACAGTCCAAGATCTGAAAAGGGAAATATAAAAAAATGAAGAAGACACAAGCAGAGGGTTGCTGGAAATAGAAAATATGAGTAAACAAACAGGAATTTCAGTGGCAAGTATAACCAACAGAATGCAAGAGATGGAAGAGGCGATCTCTAGTGTTGAAGATACTTTAGAAGAAATAGATTCATCAGTCAAAGAAAACACTAAAGCCAACAAAGTCATGACCCCAAATGTCCAAGAAATTTGGGACACCATAAAAAGACCAAGCCTATGAATAATAGGGATAGAGGAAGGAGAAGAATACCAACTCAAAGGCACAGAAAATATATTTAACAAGATCATAGAAGAAAACTTTCCCAACTTAAAGAACAAAATGCCTATGAAGATACAAAAAGCCCATAGAACATCAAACAGACTAGACCCCCCAAAAAAGTCCCCTCACCATATAATAATTAAACAACTAAACTACAGAATGAAGAAAGAATATTAAGGGCAGCAAAGGAAAAAGGCCAAGTGACTTATAAAGGCAAACCCATCAGAATAACACCCGATTTCTCAATGGAGACTTTGAAAGCCAGAAGGACCTGGATAGATATAATGCAGACACTAAGAGACCATGGATTCGAGCCTAAACTAATATACCCAGCAACACTTTCAATCATCATAGATGGAGTGAACAAGACCTTCCAAGACAAAGCCAGATTCAAACAATACTTATACACAAACCCAGCCCTACAGAAAGCACTAGAAGGAAAATTCCAACCTAAGGAAGGCAGATACACCCTTGAAAACACAGGCAATAGATAATACCACAGCAGTAAACCCCAAGAAGAAGTACAGACACACTACCACCAAAAAAAAAGAAAGAAAAAGAATAACAGGAACGAACAATCAAAATAAAGTGTGAGTGTTATCATTTTTTCCTAGCCCTCAGATATGAAATGTCAAACTAAATAGAAAAAAAAGGAAGAAGAGGAGGAGAGAGAAACAGAGCCAGACAGAGGCACAGAGAGAAAGACATAGACAATGACAGAGACAGAGATAATAACCATCCATAAACCACTTGTTACTCATATGGGGAGTGGTTTTAAACTACTTCATGACATAAGTGAAATATGTTGTGAACTTTCATTGCTTCATTGATAGAAAACACAGCAACTTCATCAAATTTATACTTATATTGTGTCTATACAGTAGAGCACCCTCTATCCATCTCCTTCCACATTGCCCCTGTGTGGGTTTAAAGTCTTAATCCACTGAGAGCCACTTTAAGAACACAAGGCAATGAGACTTCACACAGAGGCCTTAAATAGAAGTCAGGTTCAGATGGTCTGTTTCAATGAGAAGTCATTTGGCAAGCAAGTGATTCCCAAAACCAAACAATGCAAAAAGCTTTAGTTGTAAGAGACTCAAAAGATTAATCTAAAACAAAGTTTCTAAAAACAAGACAAAAAAATCTGTTACCTACTCCATTAAACTCAGCAATCCAATGAATGTTGGAACTACTATAAAATCTCTTCTTTAATTCAGAAGCCATGTGATAAAGAGCTGTATAAAGCACATATAAATCAAGGCTGATGCTTGGCAGTGAGCCTGCCTGTGGGTCTACTGGAGTTAATAGGGACCATAATAATGTACACACTTTGGGAACAGGTGTAGAATGCCTTCAACATCAAGCATCACCAAGTCCTGGAGGCACATTAGGATTTGAGCCTCACATCCAGCAAGGATGCTCATGACTGCTGGGACTAATCCTGTCACCCTGCACAGGCTCTTGGAAAACTGATGACCATTCACTCCACAGTTGCGTCTACTGCCTTTCTCCCTCAAAGCAAAGCTTTTAGAAATGTATTAGCTTATTATATCGGTGCTCATGTTCCCTGCTGAGTGGCTACAGTCTCAACAAACATTCTCTGCAGGGAACAGTTTCTCTCATGACAGAAATTTCAGACATAGTTGAAGAAGGAAATTTGTAACAAGATTGATAAGGAGAAGGAAGTGTGTGTGTGTGTGTGTGTGTGTGTGTGTGTGTGTGTGTGTGTGTGTACATGCTCTGTGTATATGTGTGTGTTCTCCTTAAGAAGGTGGAAAAACTCTGCCTTTTCCATTTGTATCATTGTGGCTAGATTCTGTCCCATGGACCCATGTTGGGAAATAGGTAAATAAGCCAATAGTTTTATATACATTGAAAACAGTAGTAAGCGAAGAGTTAAGACAGCAGGAAGCTGATTTTTCTTATTGCCTTGAAGATAAATAAAAGCTGAGAGCTGATTGGAAGTCCTGCATATACACATTTGATCAATATTCACATCACATAAGAGTGAGTGCAGTTCCTGACACATAGTGATGGTTTGGTTGTAGAAAGGGCACAAGCTAAATGAAAAGTGCATTTCTCCTTTAGAAGACACTCTGTGTCTCTAGGCTGGAGAGACTGCCAAGGGCTCACCCAGGAAGACACCACTGACAAGCAGATAACTCACTGGAAGTGGATGTCATTCCTCAGCTTTGGTCTCCAAAGGCCAGGTTCCTTCAAATGAGGGACAATCCCTAGAGTATAGAGCCATGGGAAGTTATTCAACCAGCTCTTCCTATATTATTCACTCTGCTCTCTTTTCCATCTCTAATGGAAATCTCAAAACCATTTGCTCTAAAGTGACCTTTGAGATTGCTGTCTTCTTGCATCTGGCCACAGTTGTGGTGTGAATATAAAATCATGACTGCAGGCTCTTGTGTTTGAATATCTATTCTCCAACTGGTGCCACTGCTTTTGGAAACTTGTGGACTTTTGGAATGTAAGATCTTCACCTGCTCCTCAAGATTATGGGGCAGAACACTCAGATTCTATACCTGCTTCCTGACCCACCAACATGTAATAAGCTGTCGCCCTGAGCTCTTACCATCATGGACTAACATATATCATCATGCCTTCTAATTCTTGTTGAACCAACTCCTTCCCCCATTGAGAACCTTTTACCAGGTTATTAGTCTGTGATTGACAATTAATAAACCACTTGACATAGTCTTCCTCATGAGGCATTGTAGGCATTTATATTACTCCTGCATCTAGATAGTGTGAACATTGGAGCTTTGATTTCTGAGCCTCTTCATCATCTCATTCTGCAGATGAACTGACCAAGCATCCAATGAAAGAATTCTGAGCAAAAATGTACAATACAGTGTTTAAAAATGAGAGTAACTTGCACCTAATTCAAGAGATTCAAACCTGAACATCATAGCACTGAGGATGTCACTTACAATTTCCATTCCATAGACTTATCTTTTATAAAGCACTATCAGTGGGAATATTTCCAGGATTGGAAAGAGATAGTTGAACATCACAACAGGGTTCATACCTCTTCTTTTAAACCAGGAGAAAAAATTGTGCTTGAGAGACCAAGATCAATTGCTTTGTATAAATCATAGCTCCTCTATGAGTCTTGAATGGTACTAACTATGTATCAGCTGCTTAAAGAAAGTAATTATTCAAAACACTTCCATACTCCACAAAAGGAATGAAGAGCACCCTAGCTGAAACAGTGATCTACTGACATTAAGATTCACTGAGAATGCTATAGTTTTAAAATCACTGGATCTTTCTTCCTTATAAATAGAAATCAAAACTGTCATTGTAGTCCAAATAGTCTAGGCCTCTGGCTACTTGTCACAAAATCCAAAGAGTGATAAAGTTTCTGAAAACTAGAGAATTCAAAATGCATCATTGTCCCTGAGATAGTTGCCCTACCAAGGAAACAGTCACTGTGGAGGTGCCACAGAGAATACTTCCACTTTCATGTTAATCACCCCAAACTCTGTAAGCTCCTGATGTTACAATATTGTGATCACTGCTACCCTTTCATAGAATTCTAGGCAGAAAGGAAGGGTACTAAAAATAATCTGGCTCTCTGTAGCTACCCACATCCTAGGTACCATTTGAGACATGTAAATCAGCATGTCTACTTCCTGAGAAAATTAGAATGACTTATCTTCTGTAATAACTTGGTAAGTATGCAAATAAGATATAATAATGTTATTATATTTTATATTTATATTTATATTATAATTTTCTTAATTTTCAGATCACCTATTGATTGTATTCAATATTATGTCTGCTAGGGTTAACTTAATGTGTTATTATTAATTATTAATGGTGTCCATTGAAAAGAATAAGCCAAATATATCATAATTAAAATAGTGATTCTGTTTTAAACCCATGAAGTAAAATTTGGAAGAAAGAATTTCGGAGTTCAGAGAGTGATGACATCCCGGTGAAACAAGGATTTTGGACTTTGATATTTCTATGAGTCTATTGAGAGGTGCTCCATAAATATTCCTTAATAGTCACTGTGATTACAGCTTCTAGGTTTCCTTCCCTCTGCAGAATAGAAGAAAAAGCTAGATCACAGTTTTTCCTCCAGAGTTATTTTCCAATATTAATATACTTTATCAAATCCCTTTACCACACTTCTCGTAGGACATCAATTGCTAGGAATCTAAAACCTAAACAGACTTGGTCACAAACAGGGCCTAAAAAATACACTTTTTGAAAAGCTCACTAGTATAGACAAATTGATAATATAATGTATAATTATATAAATGGGATAAGAGCCTTTGAGGCTACTGAAACCTATATGGAATATACATAAAGAAGAGAAGAGTTTGGATTTAAACCTAACTTTATAGATCATAAACCCAGAGCATTGCTGTTTGTCTAGCCTTGGTCACATTAAAAGCTTAGACAGACAAGAGAGCCCATATAATGTGACATGGTGAGCAACCTTCTATGAGGCTGATGGTCATCAAACATGTCTACCCACAGACATTATAGAGAAAGCTATATACAACAGCTGTAACAACAGATGATGAGCCCCTCCATTTTAGTTAACCATAGTAGTGGAAACTTCATGAATGTTTTGACTTGACATTCTTGCGTACTGTACTTAACTGAATTGCAGTATAACTACCAGAAAACATCATGGAATGTTAAAAATATGTGAAATTCACAACACCGGGGTAGCAGATGATGTGTTTGGGGTCTGGAATAACACCTAAGACCACAATGCTGACTTACTTCTTCCAGCCTTGTAATTTGTGAACATGAAAACAAATTTCTATACAATAACCCAGGAAAAGTTTTAATTTTGTAAATTAAATAAATTTTCCAAATACAGGTTCATCATTTGATCACTTTGCTTAACTATCACCTATTCCTGAAGATATATATAATGATGGGTTTTGATCCCTTCTAACTTTTTAATATAAAATTCATGATATATTATTAAATATGATAAAGGTCAAGTAGAAATCGCCTGTAATTAAGTTAGCTGACTATAACCCAACTAAAGACAACAGACTCAAAAGAAAATTACTTATCACTTAGGGGTATGGCAGCTAGAAAAATCAACATACAGTCATTTCCTCAAAAATGAAGAAAACACTTATTAATGTTTCACTTTTCAAAAATATCATTAAACAATAATGGGTATCTCAAACATGTGTTGAAATTTACATCCCTGTCATCCTCTTTACTCATGTCTAGCATTAAAGTGCAATTTTTTTCTTTAAAAATTACTTTAATATTTATTTATGTGAATGATGTGTGAGTGTATGTGTTTGTGAGAGAGGGGGAGAGGGAGAGGGAGAGAGGGAGAGAGGGAGAGAGAGAGAGAGAGAGAGAGAGAGAGAGAGAGAGAGAGAGAGAGAGTGAGCTCATGGGCTGATGGACACCAGAAAAGGGCTCAAGTTTCAGATGGTGCTGTGCTACACAGGTACCAGGAACTGAACCCTAGTCCTCTGAAAAAGCAGCAAGAGCTCCTAACTGCTGCACCCTCTCTCTAGCTGCCAGCACTTTTTTTTTTAGTCAGCATTTCTGTATATCTTAACATATTCTAAATTACAGCTATAAGTTGACATTCACTCTGTTCATACTAAGTGTTCTCAGAAATGACCTGAAGCAAGAGACATTTGTCTCCCAGGATATTTGATAATAATCAGGAAACTATCAGTGATCTAATAAATAAATAAATATTTTCACATATTTGTGTCAGACTTTTTGAGCAGATATATATATATTTACAGTAGTTAAAGGGATCACAACAGGCTAATTCCTTTCAATCTTATCCTATATGTATGATGTAAGAAGTAACATGTCTGCTGATGTTGATGCTTGAATACTTCTTAATGTGCAGAAGCACAATTCATACAGCTCTTCTATCTAGCTGTGCAAAGATGGTCAGTCAGCTCAATGAGAGTAAACTTGCATCAGGTTTTGTTACAGTCCAGCACAGCTTATGGTTGGTGCTATGTACCTCTAGATCAGCTAGTTAAAACAAGACCATAGTGCTTTGCTGTTGCATTTTCCTTCCACACAAGATAGTTTATCAAACAAATTGGCTGAGAAATTATCTGGGATAGATGCATTCTATTTAATTCAATGAGACAGTCGCTTAATCTGAGTACATAGCAGAGCATCACTGAACCTCCTAAGTTGATTTAATTAGATAGAGCTCAATTTTAATTATTTCAAATCTAGAGTTTTGAAGTACCACAGATGAAAAATAAATATATAGTTCTTTCAAATATAAAGAAAATTTCAGTAGTAAAAGCAATTTGCATGGTTCTTAGGGAGTGCAGATATGCTAAACAAATAATGCATTATTCAGCACTGTAATCCTTGGAATGACATGCAGCTTTTAATGACCTGTCTAATTTTACTTCCATAATTTCATATTATTTTATAACAAGTTGTGTTTCCAGAACGATTTACATTAGGAAGATACTGTGCCTTGCAAAGAAGGACAGATGAATTCCTTTCTGCAGTACATGTAGTACTTGTTATAGAATAATGAATTGGTAAGTTTTAAAACTCAGCAACTGCCCCATATAAAAAGGTAAGAGATGTAAATGGAAACCTCAGTTTGCTTAGATTTTTACTTGGGAATCACATGTCAAATGATCGCACAAAACCCAATTTAAATACATGTTAACACCTTGGGCAATTTTAGTATCTTTCACTCTTAAGCTGCCTGGTACAGACATAATTCTGTGACAGAAACTGTTGGTCATACAAAGCTTTGATTTGCTTTTTTATTTTTTCTAGAGGGACAGACATAATATTTAAAAATCTATTATTTTTATTGGTAAACTGACATTAGATGTTATTTTAATGTTTCTAGTCATTTTATAACATGAAGAAGGTGATTTTTAAAAATTTCAAATATACTTGGGTTTTGTCATTAGACATTGATATCCTGAAAGAATAAGATGTAGTATCAATGTCAGGACACAAAAGAGGGTGTAAGTGGCCCTGGCCACCTGCTATAATTTTTCATATAAATATATTTGCATATAAGTGTGTATATATTTTCTCTCTAAACACTCACACGTGCCACTACCAAAAAATGGAGCATTTCTTCATCTGCCCTGTTGATGAGCAGCCATGTTCAGAGAAGTGAGATAACCACCCACACTGCACTCAAGATCCGCGAAGGAAAACATCCTCACTTCCACTTCACCTCTGTTTAAGCTGAACAGGTGATTTCTATGGACTTAAAACCAGAATTTCTCCGGGCAGTGGCACGCCTTTCTTTAATCACAGCACTCAGGAGGCAGAGCCAGGCGAATCTCTGTGAGTGCCAGGCCAGCCTGGGCTACCAAGTGAATTCCAGGAAAAAGGAGCAAAACTACACAGAGAAACCCTGTCTCAAAAAAAAAAAAAAAAGAGTCTTCACACCCTGCACCCACACCCATTTGCTCAAGACCCCAGCCACTTCCTGAGACTCAGAGACCAACTCCCAGCTCTTGTCTGCCCCGGAACTCTGATCTGGACCAGAGGTCAGTGCATGGGGTTATAATCAGAGAGGCAACTGCCTCTGGGTCCCACTGGAGGATCTGACCAACTTGGCCCCAGTGTCCGGCCAATTGGTGGGCCCTGCAGGAAGGCTCCCCTTTTCCAAAACTGCAGGCAGACACTGCAGTCTCCACATGCTGCTGCCAAACCCATCTGCTGGAGACCCCAGCGATTTCCTGAGAATCAGAGACCAGCCCCCAGCTTCCATCCTGCCCTGGCACTCCCATCTGAACCAGAGACCAGAGGAACTCCCATCTGGACAAGAGGAGCTCCCAACTGGACAAAATAAGGAGACCCCAGGGACTTCCTGAGACTCAGAGTCCAGCCCTCCAGCTCCTATCCGGCCAGCACTCTCATCTGAACCAGCACTCCCATCAGGACCAGAGCTTCCATCTGGACCAGAGAGAGGCTCTCTAAATCTGTCAGCTCTCTCTGGACCAAGTACACTGATAAGCCCAAGAACGAACCCAAGAGGAGATGGGCAGACATCAAGGCAGAAGTACATACAACAAAATAAAGAGCAATACAGCATCACCAGAACCTAGCCCTTCTCCAACAGCTAGACATGAACATCACAGAATGGAAGAAGAAGAAGAAAACAACCTTATAAGTTACATCATGAAAAGGCTAGAGCCTTATATAGAAGAAATCAAAAATAAAGTAGAGGAACAGACAAACAAAAAATGGGAAGAACGCTATAAAAAACTAGAGGAAAGGACAATTAAAGCAGAAGAAAACAATACGTCCTTGAAAGAAAATCATGAAAAAGCAAGGGAGACAGTCCAAGACCTGAAGAGAGAAATAGAAAAAATGAAGAAGACACTAGCAGAAGGAATGCTGGAAATAGAAAATCTGAGTAAACAAACAGGAACTTCAGTGGCAAGTATAACCAACAGAATGCAAGAGATGGAAGAGAGGATCTCTGGTGTTGAAGATACTTTAGAAGAAATAGATTCATCAGTCAAAGAAAACACTAAAGCCAACAAAGTCATGACCCCAAATGTCCAAGAAATTTGAGACACCATGAAAAGACCAAACCTACGAATAATAGGGAAAGAGAAGGAGAAGAATACCAACTCAAAGGCACAGAAAATATATTTAACAAGATCATAGAAGAAAACTTTCCCAACTTAAAGAACAAAATGCCTATGAAGATACAAGAAGCCCATAGAACACCAAACAAACTAGAACCCCTCAAAAGTCCCCTCAACATAATAATTGAACAACGAAACTTACAGAATAAAGAAAGAATATTAAGGGCAGCAAAGGAAAAAGGCCAAGTGACTTATAAAGGCAAACACATAAGAATAATATCTGATTTCTCAATGGAGACTTTGAAAGCCAGAAGGACCTGGAGAGATATAATAAAGACACTAAGAGACCATGGATGCCAGCCTAAACTAATATACCCAGCAAAACATTCAATCATCATAGATGGAGTGAACAAGACCTTCCAAGAAAAACCAGATTTAAACAATAATTATACACAAACCCGGCCCTACAGAAAGCACTAGAAGGAAAATTCCAACCTAAGGAAGGCAGATACATCCATGAAAACACAGGCAATAGATAACACCACAGCAGTAAACCCCAAAGAAGAGAAGTACACACACATTACCACCAAAAAATAAAAATAACAACAGGGACAAATGATCACTGGTCATTAATATCCCTTAATATCAATGGACTTAATTCTCCTATAAAAAGACACAGACTAACAGAATAGACACAAAAACAAGACCCAAATGTCTGCTGCATACAAGAAACATGCCTCAAATTCAAAGACAAACACCTCCTAAGAATAAAAGGCTGGGAAAAGACTTTCCAATCATATGGTCTTAAAAAGCAAGCTGGTGTAGCCATCCTAATATCCAGCAAAATAGACTTCAAACAAAAATCAATCAAAAGAGATGATGAAGGACATGACATACTCATCGCAGGAAACATCCACCAAGATGAAGTCTCAATTCTGAACATTTATGCCCCAAACACAAGGGCACCCACATATGTAAAAGAAACATTACTAAAGCTTAAATCACATATAAATCCCCACGCATTAATAGTGGGAGACTTTAACACCCCACTTTCAACTCTTGACATATCAGCCAAATTGAAACTTAACAGAGACATAATGGACTTAACTGATATTATGGCTCAAATGGACTTAATTGATATCTACAGAACACTCCACCCAAACAAAAAAGAATATACCTTCTTCTCAGCACCCCATGGAACCTTCTCTAAAATTGACCACATACTTGGCCACAAAGCAAATCTCAACAGATACAAAACAATTGGAATAACCTCCTGTGTTCTATCAGACCACCATGGTTTAAAGTTAGATTTCAACAACACAAAAACTACAGAAATCCTACAATCTCATGGAAACTGAATAATGCTCAACTGAATCACCAATGGGTTAAGGAAGAAATAAAGAAAGAAATTAAAGACTTCCTAGAGATCAATGAAAATGAATACACCACATACTCAAACTTATGGGATACTATGAAAGCAGTGCTAAGAGGGAAATTCATAGCACTGAATGCCCACATAAAGAAGCTAGAGAAATCTCATGCTAGTGACTTGACAGCACACCTGAAAGTCTTTGAACAGGAAGAAGCAAAGTCTCCCAGGAGGAACAAACGCCAGGAAATTATCAAATTGAGAGCTGAAATCAATAAAACAGAAATAAAGAGAACAATACAAAGGATTAATGAAACAAAGAGTCGGTTCTTTGAGATCAACAAGATAGACAAGCCCTTATCCAAACTAACCAAAAGACAGAGAGAGAGCATCCAAATTAACAAAATCAGAAATGAAAAGGGGGACATAACAACAGACAATGGGAAAAACCAGAGAATCATCAGGTCATACTTCAAAATCCTCTACTCCACAAAACTGAAAAATCTAAAAAAAAAAAAAAAAAGGATAATTTTCAGGATAGGTACCACAAACCTAAGTTAAATCAAGACCAGATAAACCATTTAAATAGTCCAATAACCACTAAGGAAATAGAATCAGTCATTAAAAGTCTCACAACCAAAAAAAGCCCAGGACCAGATGGTTTCACTGCATAATTCTACCAGATATTCAAAGAAGACTTAAAACCAACAATCTTGAAATTGTTCCACACAATAGAAGCAGAAGGAACATTACCAGACTCCTTCTATGAGGCTACATTTACCCTGATTCCTAAACCAAAGATGCAATAAAGAAAGAGAACTACAGACTGATCTCCCTCATGAACTTTGAAGCAAAAATACTCAATAAAATTCTGGCGAACAGAATCCAAGAACACATCAAAACAATTATCCACCATGATCAAGTAGGCTTCATCCCAGGGATACAAGGGTGGTTCAACTTAGGAAGGTCCGTCAATGTAATACACCATATAAACAAACTCAAAGAAAAAAAACCACATGATCATCTCACTAATGCAGAAAAGGCATTTGACAAAATCCAACACCCCTTCATGATAAAGGTCTTGGAGTGATCAGGAATACAGGGAACATACCTAAACATAATAAAGGCAATCTACAGCAAGCCAACAGCCACCATGAAATTAAATGGAGAGAAACTCAAAGCAATACCACTAAACTCAGGAACAAGGCAAGACTGTCCCCTCTCCTCATACTTATTCAACATTGTACTTGAAGTTCTAGCTAGAGCTATAAGAAAATACAAAGGGATTAAGGGGATACAAATTGGAAAGGAAGAAGTCAAGCTTTCCCTATTTGCAGATGACATGATAGTATACATGAGTGACCCCAAAAATTCAACCAAGGAACTGATACAGCTAATAAAAACCTTCAGCAACATAGCAGGATACAAGATCAACTCAAAAAAATCAGTACCCCTCCTATGTACAATAGACAAACAGGCTGAGAAGGAAATCAGAGATACATCACCCTTTACAATAGCCAAAATGATATAAAATAATTTGGGGTTACTCTAACTAAGCATGTGAAGGACTTATCTGACAAAAACTTTAAGTCCCCGGAAAAAGAAATTGAAGAAGATGTCAGAAAATGGAAATATCTCCCATGCTCATGGATAGGCAGTATTAACATAGTAAAAATGGCAATCTTACCAAAAGCAATCTACAGATTCAATGCAATCCCCATCAAATCACCAGCACAATTCTTCACAGATCTAGAAAGAATAATACTCAACTTCATATGGAAAAACAAAAAATGCAGAATAGCCAAAAGAATACTGCACAATAAAACATCCTCTGGAGGCATCACGATACCTGACCTCAAGCTCTACTATAGAGCTACCCTAATAAAAACAGGTTGGTACTAGCATAAACACCAACATGTGGAGCAATGGAATTGAATTGAAGACCCTGACATTAACCCACACACCTATGAACATACAATTTTTGACAAAGAAGCAAAATATATACAATGGAAAAAATAAATCATCTTCAACAAATGGTGCTGGCCTACCTGGATGTCAATGTGTAGAAGGTTGCAAATAGATCCATATCTGTCACTGTGCACAAAACTTAAATCCAAGTGGATCAAAGACCTCAACATAAATCCAGCTACTCTGAACCTGATAGTAGAGAAAGTAGGAAGTACTCTTGAACGCATTGGCACAGGAGATCACTTTCTAAATATAACACCAGTAGCACAGACACTGAGAGAAACAATCAATCAATGGGACCTGTTGAAACTGAGAAGCTTTTGTAGAGCAAAGGACATGGTCAACAAGACAAAGTGACAGCCTACATAATGGGAAAAGGTCTTCACCTGCCCCACCTATGACGGAGGGCTGATATCCAGAATATATAAAGAACTCAAGAAATTAGACATCAAAATGCCCAACAGTCCAATTCAGAAATGGGCTATAGAACTAAACAGAGAATTCTCCACAGAGGAAGTTCAAATGGCTGAAAGACATTTAAGGAATTGCTCAACATCCCTAATTACCCAGGAAATTCAAATCAAAATGACTCTGAGATAACACCTTACACCTGTGAGAATGGCTAAGCTCAAAAACACAGAAGACAACTTATGCTGGAGAGGATGTGGAACAAGAGGAACTCTCTTCCACTGCTGTTGGGAATGCAAGCTTGTACAGCCACTTTGGAAATCAATATGGCACTTCCTTAGAAAATTGGGAATCCATCTCCCCCAAGACCCAGCTGTAGCACTCTTAGGCATATACCCAAGGAATGCTCAATCATACCACAAAGGCATTTGATCAGCTATGTTCGTATCAGCGTTGTTTATAATAGCCAGAACCTGGAAACAACCTAGATGTCCTTCAACTGAAGAATGGAGAAAGAAAATATGGTACATATACACAATGGAGTACTACTCAGCAGAGAAAAACAATGACATCATGAGGTTTGCAGGCAAATGGATGGATCTAGAAAAAACCATCCTGAGTGAGGTAACCCAGACTCAGAAGGACAAATATGGTATATACTCACTCATAGGAGGATACTAGACTTAAAACAAAGATGACTAGACTGCTACACAACTCCAGCGAGGCTACCTAGAAAACGGGACCCAAGGAAAGACACAGGGATCACCCATCCCCCAATGACAGAGAAATGGATGAGATCTCCATGAACAACCTGGACAACAGTGGGAGTATTGAAGGGCAAGATTTGAGGGAAAGAAAGATTAGGGGATCAGGAGATCCCAGCTGGAACAAGAACAGAAAGGGAGAATGAGGAATAACAGACCATGATAAATGAAGACAACATGAGAACAGGAATAGGCAGAGTGTTCGAGTGGTCCCCAGAAATCCACAACGATATATCCTCTGTAGAATACTGGCAATGGTCGAGAGAAAGCCTGATCTGACCTAGTCTGGTGATCAGATGGCTAAACACCCTTGCAGTCGTCTTGGAACTCTCATCCAATAACTGATGGAAGTGGATGCAGAGATCCTCAGCCAGGCCCCAGGTGGAGCTCCAGGTGTCCCATTGTCAAGAAGGAAGAGGAAGTGCAAGAGCATGAATTGTTGAATCCAAGATTGCAAAAAGCACAGGAAAAAATTGCAAATCGAATGGAAGCACATGAATTATGAACCAACAGCTGTGGAGCCCCCAGCTGGATCAGGCTGTCTGGATAAGTGAGACAACTGAATAGCTTTATCTGGTTGGGAGGCACCCAGGCTGTGGGACTGGGACCTGTTCTTGGTTCATGAACTGGCTGTTTGGAACCTTGGGCTTACACAGGGACACATGCTCAGCCTGGAAGGAGGGGATGGGACCTGCCTGTACTGAATCCACTAGGTTTAAATGAGTCCCCAGGTGTGTTTTGGTCCTGGAGGACATGGGAATAGAGGGGAGGGCCTGGGTGTGTGTGGGGGTGAGTACAGGAGGGGGGAGGACAGGAGAACCCATGGCTGATGTGTAAAATTAAAACACATAATAATAATAATAATAATAATAATAATAATAATAATAATAATAAAAACGGGATTTCTCTATGTGTTAATTTGGTAAAAGTATATCAGGTATTGCTGACACATATAGAATATCTAAAATTCATCACGATTCCTGCGAAAATTTAAAACGCCACATTTCACATTTTAGGGGGTGAACATACATTTCCTGGAGGTTTATGCAAATGTGACTGGGGCTGGCAGTCTATGTGATTTTCTTGGGACATTTTTCTCATTTCATTTTCAGTGGTAGGTAAAATGAAAGTGCAGGTGGAAAGAAATGCACTGTCAATAACGTGAGCTTAAACCGACTGAAAGACGCACCTGACATTTTATTATAAAGCTGTAGCTTTGTAATTTGCAAAGGTAGAAATTAGAACCAAAAGTAAGTTTCCGTTTTTATCAGTTCAGTTCATTTTTTCTTAGTTGTATATGGAAAAAACTACTTTACAAAATCCTTACATTTTACTCCATTTCTTGTAAATGATAACAGCACAGAAAGTTATCTAATTCATATTTTCCCACAAAATGTTGGAAGTGGTATAACTTTTCATATTTTGTTGGTGTTGTATTTGACATTGTATTTGAAAATGGTATATCTAACTTATTTCTAGGGAAAATATCTGTTTTCTGATGCATAGAAGATTTCTAATCTGCAAGTCCGATTTTGACTGATTGCAGAGTAAGGGACTGTGTGTAAGCTGTCATGTTTTCCATCATTTTGTCTCAGTAACTTATGTGGTAGAAGTACATGGACAGGCTACATCTTTAATGATGGGTGAGTTGAAAAGAAATGTGTAAAGTTGTTCAAATCCCAACCTTAGGCTTTTCGTTGGGCTGGTGTAGAGAGAGCATTGCGAAGGCTGGTTCCATGCCAGCTACCATGTCTCTCACTTTACCTCTGGGCCCTCCCAATAAGGGCGTGAAGAATAACAATGCTTACAGCCCTGCACCTTTGATTGCAAGCCTTCTCCAGGTTTTTATAAGAGAAGATTTATATGAACTGACATAAAAGAAATTCTGTGTACTGGTTAGTCTTTGTCAACTTGACCAGAACCTAGATATACCTGACAAAAGAGAATCTCAGTTAAGGAATTACTTTCATCAGATTGTTCCTTGAGCATATCTGCTTAGCATTTTCTTGGTTAATAATCAATGTGGAAGGGACCTGCCTACTGTGGGTGGTACCACCGCTGGAGAGGTGGCACTGGGTGCTATATAACAGCAAGCTGAGAAATCCTTGGGGAGCAAGCCAGGAAGCAGTGTTCCATCATGGCAACTACCTCTGCCCCTGCTGAGTTCCTGCCTTGATTTCTCTTGATGATAGACTTTGATAAGGATTTGTAAGCAAGATAAACACATTTCTTCCCCTAATCTGCCTCTGAAACAAAACAGGGACACCCTGTATCTAGATGGTAATCTTATAGACACAGAGGTATGTGTCTAATTGCTTTACTTTATAAAAATAGGCTGAGGGATTCAGGTCTTCAAATCTGATGTGGAAACAAGACCCTGTTCTAGTCTCAGGATGGCGACTGTGATGCACTATGGTAGAGGTATCATACATGCCTTAGAATGCCCAAAGCAAGCTGCCTTTGTGGACTAAATAGTATAAATCAAACACTTGCCTATTTGTAATTTCAATTATCTCCAACTTTCCTTATCATCATAAACACAGGCATCTGATTTTTAATTTACCTTCAGAGTCCTCTGTTCATAAAGCCACAAATCATTCCAGGTGATAGAGATGACCCTTCAAGAGGAAACAGGAAGGATCCCTGGGACAACCTGCTTCTGTCTGACTCTGCCTTCAGCCTTTCACGAACTTGGAGAAGGGCTAACTGAACTCTCAATCTTCTTGTTTCAAGGGAGTTTAAATTAGATGATATTGTAAAATACGACTCAAACCAATAGTCACTAAAAGTGCAAGGATCTCTTCTCTGCCATCTGCTTAATTGTTCCCTTTCATTAATTTAATAAGAAGCATAGAAGCTCAAGAGTAGCTGCTGTTCCAGATCATTTAACTTCTCAGGATCTATTTCCATTTCTAATACAGGATATAAGTGTTGGCACCTGTTGAGAATGCTGAGGTCAGATGTAGCTGTATCAACAGAGCATGCTGTGCTCTGAGGGAAGCAACATCACTTGTAATAAAAGTAAGAGAATAATTGTAAAATGCATTCCTGTCCCATGTAATCCCTAAAGACATCTGGGCATCTGCTATGCAGAGTGTGATGGCCTTTAATTAAAAATAAACATCTGCCAGAATTCGTTAAGGGTCATTTTAAAAAATTGTTAGTGTTCTGCAATGTCCCTGGTGAGTGCTTGGCAGATAAACAAAGAGCTCCTGCCACACAGACACTTGAACAAGGCAAAGACAGACAGACAGATAGGCATACACACACACAACAACACACCCACACACACACACACACACACACACACAGACATCACACAATAAGGATTTATTTAAACTTATTAAAAAAAATCACACATGAGAAATCCAACTAATAAACAATAATATCAGAATAACAAGATATTCTTTGTTATATTGCTTCTTTTATCTGGATTATTCCAAAATGAATTTTAATGATTTATGAAGCCCCCAGTTTCTTCCTTCTGCTTGATTTGTGGGGAGTTGTGCTCAGGTTTTTGTAAATTGTTGACTGCCATGTGCTCTTCTTGTGATCACTTAAATAATTTCATTGTATCCTCCACAATCAAGGCTTGTTTCTGCTCCTAAGTAACTTCTTTTCTCAACACTTCCAAATTTGGCTCAAGACCCTGCTCCTATGAAGCAGAAAAATGCACTCAGTAAAAGTGTGTTCATAACATAATAAGGGAATATACCTCCTTTTGTGATGTACTGAAATAATTTTCATTGTAAAGCAATGGATGTCTAATCCATTGGATACAGAAGGAGAAATGCTGCTATTTGGCTTTAATCAAGTAGTATTATTTTTCTTGCCAGAAAGCTTGGCTAATAACCAGAGCCCATGTAACTTTCACTAGATTTGTGCTTTTGTCAGTGGAAGCAACTGTCTAATGTCTCACCTCTTTTGTCGTTGTTTACTACGAATTTCTCAGGCCTGCTGGTGTTTAAGTATATTTGAAGTCATTCTACAACTATGTCAGAACTCTTCATAGTTTTCCTATAATAGGTGAACAAACTTCTTGAAAGTTGGTTTCTTTTAAACAGAGTCAGTCCTATACAGGATTCAGATGAAAAGAAACATTCCCATCAGACAAAATGAAGAGCACACATGTTCTTACTGTACTCCCTGATAGGTAAGCTCGAATGGATTGCAAGTATTTCTCCTGAAGCCCCTTTTCCTCTCCCTCTCTCTCTCCTCTACCATAGACACATAGACACAGACAGGCAGACAGACACTGGATGGGGAGAGGATTAACTTTTTACTCATAATAATTGGATTCATCATTCACCAGGATAACTAAAACTTTTCTAGGACATTTTGCTTATGCTCTCTCTGTCAACACATAGAATGACATCCAGACAAAATTGCCTGCAGACTATTGTGGATAAGAGACTATACTCCAATGGGCACACATTAGACAGTTCATCTGTCAGGTCTATCTGGAAAGAGCCCTGTGTAAGCATTCTGATTTTGCATCTTTAAAGCTCAATGCACACCATGCCAAAGTTGACTGCATTCATTAAAACACAGCTTTGAACACATTTTCTGCCTGTCTCTAAAATGAACATTGCATTTGACACAAGTCTATTGCTTGTAATGGTTTCATAAATAATGACTAACCCAATCTTAACTGTAGATATGTCTCACAGGCAATACCAATAGCTAAGTGGACAGTTATTCTGTTAAAATTTAACACTAAGAGTTTTACGGCATCATGCATTGTCAGCATACACTGCTGAAACAGAGTACCTAGAGTAATCTCTAGGGTTAGTGAAGAGAATGCTGCTTTTTGACGGTGGATGGACACACAGCATGTTCAGGCCATGCCAGCACAGTCCAGGGCATTCCCCAGGA
>NW_023412923.1:0-9492 GCF_903995425.1 Onychomys torridus
AATAGAGATAGCACGAGTGGAAGTGTAGTTCTGAAGATGTAGATAAAGGCAAGATGGGCAATGTAGTACTGATGTCACCAAGAAAGGCATTGTGGGAAATGTAGTTCTAATGATATAGATAAAAACAAGATAGGCAATGCATTTGTGATGTCATAGAGTCAGTCATTGTGGGAAATGTAGTACTTCTAACACAGAGAAAGGCACTGTGGGAAATGTAGTTCTGAATAAGCAGACAAAAGCAGTGTGGGAAACATAGTTCTGTCACGTAGTGAAATGCACTCTGGGAAATATAGTTCTGATGATATAGAGAAGGGAACTGTGGGTAATATAGTTCTAATGATGGAGAGAAAGGAACTGTGGAAAATTTAGTTCTGATGTGGAAGACATATGTAGAGTGGGAAATGATGTTCTGATAACCTAGAGACAGTTAATATAGAAAATGTTGTGTTGATTACATAGAGAAAGGCACTGTTGGAAATGTAGTTATAATGATGAAGAGAAATGTAATTAATTCTGATGAGATGCAGAAAGGAACTCTGGAAAATGTAGTTCTGATGGCACAGAGATAGACTATGGGCAATATAGTACTGATGATGTAGAGAAAGAAACTGTGGGAAATGTAGTTCTGAGGATGTAGAGAAAGGTACTATGGGAAATGTAGTTATGATGACAGGGAGAATTGTAACTGTGGACAATGTAGTTCTCATGACTTAGTGAAAGGAAGTGTGGGATATGTTGTTCTGATGTATTATAAAAAGGTACCATGGGAAGTGTAGTTCTTATGTCACAAGAAAAGATACTGTGGGAAATATAGTTCTGATGATTTAGAGAAAGGAGCTGTGGGAAATGTAGATCTCATGATGTACATAAAGGTAGTGTTGGAAATGTAGTTCTGATGCCATGCATAAAGGTACTGTGGGAAATCTATTTCTGTTGACACAGAGAAAGGCACTCTGGGAAATTTCGATCAGATGAAACAGACAAAGGCACTGAGGGAAATGTAGTTCTGACAATGTAAATAAATATACAGTGGGAAATGAAGTTCCAATGACATAGAGAAAGGTACTGTGGGAATATAATTGTGATGACACAGAAAAAGGAACTATGAGAAGAGGAGTTCTTATAATATAAATAAAGACAAGGTTGGAAATTTAGACAGGGAAGAAGGCAATGTGGGAAATGTAGTTAAGATAACATAGAGAAAGAGACTGTGGGGAATGTAGTTCTGATCATCTAGCAGAAGGCACGGTGGGTAATATTGATTTGATGAAGCTGAGAAAGGCACTGTGGGAAAGATCGTTCTGTCACATAGTGAAAGGCACTGTGAGTAATGTAGCTATGATGTCATACAGTAAAGCATCAGTAGTTCTGATGACAAGGAGAAAGGAACTGTGGGAAATGAAGTTCTAGGGACATAGAAAAAGGCACAGTGCATAATGTAGTTCTCATGATGGAGTGAATGGAAATGTGGGATATGTGCATTTGTTGTTGTAGAAACAGGCCACTATGGGAAATGTAGTTCTGATGACTTTGAAAAACACATTGTTGGAAATGTAGTGCTGATATCATGGAGAAAGGCACTGTGGTAATGTAGTTCTGATGATGTAGACATAGGTAGTGTGGGAAGTAATTATCTGATGACATAGAAAAAGGCACTGTGAAAAATGTAGTTCTGGTGACATAGAGAAAGGCTCTGTGGTTTGTGTAGTTCTGATGATGGGGAGAAAGCAACTGTGGGAAAAGTAGTTCTGATGTTGTATAGAAAGGAACTGTGGGAAATGTAATTCTGATGACATAGAGAAATGTATTGTGGGAAATGTATTTCTGAAGAAGTAGTGAAAGCCACTGTGTGTAATGTAGTTCTGATGACAAAGACAAAGGCACTGTGAGATATGTCATTCTGATGACACAGAGAAAGGCAATGTGGGAAATGTAGTTCTGATGGTATAGAAAGTGGCACTGTGGGTATTTTAGTTCTGATAACATAGAGAAAGGAACTATGGGTAATGTAGTTCAGATGTCATAGAGAAAGGAAGAGTGGGAAATGTAGTTCTGATGACATACACATAAGAACTGTGTGAAACGCAGTTCAGATGTCACCAAGAAAGGCACTGTGGGAAATGTAGTACTGATGATGTAGATAAAGGCACAGTGAGGAATGCATTTCTGATGACATAGAGAAAGGCGCTGTGAGTAATGTCCATCTGATGAAACAGAGAAAGACTCTGTGGGAAATGTATTTCTGTGACATAGAGAAAGGCAATGTGTGAAATGTAGTTATACAACACAGATAAAGGAACTTTGGGTAATGAAGTTCTGATGAGATGCATAAAGCCCCTGTGAGAAATGTAGTTCCGATGACATAGAGAAAGGAAATGTGGTAAATGTAGTTCTAATGATGTACACATAGGAGCTGTGGGAATTGTAGTTCGGATTTCACTGAGAAAAGCACTGAGTAATGCAAGTCTGATACAAGAGAGCAAGGCACTCTGGGAAATGTTTTTCAGTGACATAGATAAAGACAATGTGGGAAATATGGTTTTGATTATGTAGACATAGGAAATGTGGGAAATGTAGCGCTGATGACATAGAGAAATGAACTTTGGGAAAAATAGGTCTGATAACATGAATAAAGACACTCTGGGAAATATTTTTCTGATGGTATACAAAAAGGCACTGTTGGAAAAATTGTTTTGATGACACTGAAAAAGAAACAATTGGTAATGTTGATTTAATGACATAGAGAAAGCAACACTGGGAAATGTAGTTCTGATGTCGTAGATTTTGGCCAGTGTGGGATATGTAGTTCAGATGCCACAGAGCAAGGCACTGTAGGAAATGTAGTTCTGATGATGTAGAAAAAGGCAAGATGAGAAATGTAGGTCTGATGTCATAGAGACAGTCACTGATGTAAATGTAGTTCTGTGACCTAGAGAAAGGTAGTGAGGGAAACGTAGTTCTGAGACCTAGAGGAAGGAAGTGTGGGAAATGTAGTTCAGATGACATAGAGAAAGGCACTGTGGGTAATGTAGTTCTGATGACATGGAGAAAGGAACTGTGGAAAATATCGATCTGATGACGTGAAGATAGAAACTGTGGGAAATATAGCTATGATGATATAGAGAAAGGTTACTGTGGGAAATGTAGTTCAAATGACATGGAGAAAGGCACTTTGGGATAAGTAGTTCTGATAACACAAATAAAGGCACTATGGGAAATATTGTTCTGATGATACAGAGAAAGGCAATGTGGGAATTGTAGTACTGATGACATAGAGAAAAGCACTGTGGGAAATGTAGTTCTGAGGAATGTAGTACAAAGCACAGTGTGAAATGTAATTCTGGTGATGTAGATAAAGGCAAGATGGGAAATGTAGGTCTGATGTCATAGAGAGAGTCACTGATAGAAATGTAGTTCTGTGACCTAGAGAAAGGTAGTGTTGGAAACGTAGTTCTGTGAACTAGAGAAAGGAAGTGTGGGAAATGTAGTTCTGATGACATAGGCAAAGGCACTGAGGGAAATGTATTTCTGAGGATGGAGAGAAAGTCAAGAGGTGAAATGTTGTTGGGATATCATGGAGACAGGCCCCTGATGGAAACATAGTTCAGATGACACCAAAAAAGGCACTGTGAGATATGTCTATCTGATGAAACAGAGAAAAGCACTGTAGGAAATGTAGTTCTGATGACATAGAGAAAGGTACTGTGATAAATGTAGTTCAGATGACACCAAGAAAGGAACTGTGGGAATGTCGTTCTGATAAAACAGATAAAGGCCCTGTGGGAAATGTATTTCTGTGACATAGAGAAAGGCACTGTGGGAAATGTAATTGGGATGATGCAGAGAAAGGCATTGTGGGAAATGTCGATCTGATGAACTAGAAACAGGCACTGTGGGAAATGTAGTTCTGTCACATACTGAAAGGAACTATGGAAAATGTAGTTATGATGACATAGTGAAAGACACAGACGAAAAATATGCTCTGATGATGTAAAGGACCTGTATGATATAGTTTTGATGACCTAGAGAAAGGAACTTTGGGAAATGTATTTCTGGTGACAAAGAGAAATGAACTATGATAAATGCATTTCTGGTGATGTATACATAGGAACTCTGAGAAAATTAGTTCAGATGACACCAAGAAAGGAACTGTCACTAATATCAATCAGATGATAGAGAGAAAGGCACTGTGGGAGATATACTTATGATGGTGTAGACAAAGGAAGTGTGGGAAATGTAGTTCTGATGACACAGAGAAAGGAAGTGGGGGTAATGTAGTTCTGATGACACAGAGAAAGGACCTGTGGGAAATGTAGTTCAGATGACACCGTGGAAGGAACTGTGGGTATGTCTATCTGATGACACAGGGAAAGGGATTGTAGGAAATAACATTCTGATGACGGAAAGAAAGGCACTGTGGAAATGCAGGTGTGATGACATAGAGAAAGGCACTGTGGGAAAAATTGTGATGACACAGTGAAAGGAAATGTAGGAAAAGAAGTTCTCATGACATAGAGAAAGGGTCTGTGGAAATGTAGTTCTGATCAAGTAGAGAAAGTAACTGTGGGAAATGAAGTTGTCATGATGTAAATAAAGTTACTTTTGGATATGTAGTTCTGATGATGTAGAGAAAGGAACTGTGGGTAATGCAGTTCTGATGAGTAGCAGAAAGACACTGTGGGAAATGTAGTCCTTATGCCACAGAGAAAGAAACTATTGGGAATGAAGTTCTGATGTAGAGAAAGGAACTGTGTCAATGTAGTTCTGATGGTGTACACACAGGAACTGTGGGAACTGTAGTTCAGATGACAGCAAGAAAGTAACTGTAGGTAATGTTAATCTGATGGCACAGATACAGATACGGCACTGTGGAAATGAAGTTCTGATGTCATATAGAAAAGAGCTGTGGGAAATGTAGTTCTGAGGACAGAAATGCACTGTGGGAAATGTAGTTCTGATCAGGTAGAGAAAGTAACTGTGGGAAATGTAGTTCTGATCACAAAGAAAATGAACTGAGTGTGAAATGTAGTTTTTATGACATAAACATAGGAACTGTGGGAAATGTAGTTCTGATGACAAGAAGAAAGGCACTGTGGGTAATATCAATCTGATGAAACAGAGAAAGGCACTGTGGGAAATGTGACATAAAGAAAGGTACTGTGACATAGAAAAAGATACTGTGAGAAATATAGTGCTGATGCCATGGAGAAAGGGACTGTGCAAAAGGTAATTATAATGACAGGGAAAATGTCACTATGGGAAATGTAGTTTTTGTAACACACAGCAAGGCACTGTGGGAAATGAAGTCCTGATGATGTAAATAAAGGAACAGTAGGAAATGTAGTTCCAGCGACATAGAGAAAGCCACTGTGGGAAATGTGTTTCTGCTAATATACAGAAAGGCACTGGGGGAAATGTACTTCTGATGTGGTACAGAAAGGCAGTGTTGGAAATGTGATTCTTGTGACACAGAGAAAGGCACTGTGGGTAATATAGAGCTGATAACGCAGAGAAAACGACGGTGGGAAATGTAGTTCTGGTGAAACAGAGAAAGATACTGCGTGTAATGTAGTGCTGATGATGTAGAGAAGGAAATGTGGGAAATGTCGTTTTGGTGATATACACATAGGAACTGTGGGAAATTTAATGTGAAGGACAGGAAGAAAGGCACTGTGGGAAGTGTTCTATTGAAACAGAATGGAGCCAAGGAAATTATAGTTCAAATGTCATACAGAAAGGAAGTGTGGGAAATGTACTTGTGGGACATAGAGAAAGGCACGGTAGGAAATGTAGTTCTGTGCCACAGAACAAAAAGTGTGGGAAATTTAGTTTGGTGATGTACACAAAGTCACTGTGGGAAATCTAGTTCTGATCACAAGAAGAATGGAACTTTGGGTAATATAGTTCTGATGACATAGAGAAAGGAAATGTGATATATGTAGTTCTGATGACATGGACATAGGTACTGTGGGAAATGTAGTTCAGATGTCAGAGAAAGGAACTGTGGGAAATGTAGTTCAGATGACACTGTGGAAGGAACTGTGGGTATGTCAATCTGATGACACAGGGAAACGGATTGTAGGAAATAACATTCTGATGATGGAAAGAAAGGCACTGTGGAAATGCAGTTGCGATGACATAGAGAAAGGCACTGTGGGAAAAATTGTGATGACACAGTGAAAGGCAATGTATGGAAAAGAAGTTCTGATGACATAGAGAAAGGAACTGTGGGAAATGTAGTTCTGATCAAGTAGAGAAAGTAACTGTGGGAAATGAAGTTGTCATGATGTAAATAAAGTTACTTTTGGGGTATGTAGTTCTGATGATGTAGAGAAAGGAACTGTGGGTAATGCGGTTCTGATGAGAAGCAGAAAGACACTGTGGGAAATGTAGTTCTCATGCCACAGAGAAACAAAATATTGGAAAGGAGTTCTGATGTAGAGAAAGGAACTGTGTAAATGTAGTTCTGATGATGTACACAGGAACTGTGGGAACTGTAGTACAGATGACAGCAAGAAAATAACTGTAGGTAATGTTGATCTGATGACACAGAGAAGGCACTGTGGCAAATGAAGTTCTGATGTCATATAGAAAAGAGCTGTGGGAAATGTAGTTCTGAGGACAGAAATGCACCATGGGAAATGTAGTTCTGATTAGGTAGAGAAAGTAACTGTGGGAAATGTAGTTCTGATCACAAAGAAAAAGGAACTGTGGGAAATGTAGTTTTTATGACATACACATAGGAACTGTGGGAAATGTAGTTCTGATGACAACAAGAAAGGCACTGTGGGTAATATCAATCTGATGAAACAGAGAAAGGCACTGTGGGAAATGTGACATAAAGAAAGGTACTGTGACATAGAAAAAGATACCGTGAGAAATATAGTGCTGATGCCATGGAGAAAGGGACTGTGCAAAAGGTAATTATAATGACAGGGGAAAAGTCACTGTGGGAATGTATTTTTTGTAACACAGAGCAAGGCACTGTGGGAAATGAAGTACTGAAGATGTAAATAAAGGAACAGTAGGAAATGTAGTTACAATGACATAGAGAAAGGCACTGTGGGTAATATAGAGTTGATAACATAGAGAAAGGGACTGTGGGAAATGTAGTTCTGGTGAAACAGAGAAAGATACTGCGTGTAATGTAGTGCTGATGATGTAGAGAAGGAACTGTGGGAAATGTTGTTTTGGTGATGTACACATAGGATCTGTGGGAAATTTAAATTAAAAGACAGGAAGAAAGGCACTGTGGGAAATGTTCTATTGAAACAGATTGAACCAAGGAAATCATAGTTCAAATGTCATACAGAAAGGAAGTGTGGGAAATGTAGTTGTGGGACACAGAGAAAGGCACGGTAGGAAATGTAGTTCTATGTCACAAAGAAAACCTGTGGGAAATTTAGTTTGGTGATGTACACAAAGGCACTGTTGGAAATCTAGTTCTGGTCACAAGGAGAAAGGAACTTTGGGTAATATAGTTCTGATGACATAGAGAAAGAGAATGTGACAAATGTAGTTCTAATGACATGCACATAGGTTCTGTGGGAAATGTAGTTCAGATGACATAGAGAAAGGAACTGTGGGAAATGTACTTCAGATGACACTGTGGAAGGCACTGTGGGTATGTCTCTCTGATGACACAGGGAAAGGGATGATGGGAAATAACATTCTGATGATGGAAAGAAAGGAACTGTGGGAAATGTAGTGCTGATGGCATAGAGAAAGGTACTGTGGAAATGCAGTTGTGAGTTGTGATGACATAGAGAAAGGTGCTGTGGGAAAAATTATGATGAAACAGAGAAAGGCGCTGTAGGAAAAGTAGTTCTCAAGACATAGAGAAAGGCACTGTGGGAAATGTAGTTCTCATGATGTAAATAAAGTTACTTTGGGATATGTAGTTCTGATGGTGTAGAGAAAGGAATTGTGGGTAATGATGTTCTGAAACACTGGAAATAAAGATCTGCTGACATAGATATAGGAAGTGTGAAAAAAGCATTTCATATGACACCAAGAAAGGAGCTTTGGTAATGTCGACCTGATGACACAGAGAAGGCACTGTGGGAAATATAGTTCTGATGACAGAGAAATACACAGTGGGAAATGTAGCTCTGATCAGGTAGAGAAAGTAACTGTGGGAAATGTAGTTCTGATGGTGTAGAAAAATGCACAGTGGAAAATGAAGTTCTGATCAAAAAGAAAAAGGAACTGTGGGAAATGTAGTATTATGACATACACATAGCAACTGTGGGAAATGTAGTTCTGATGAGAACAAGAAAGGCACTGTGGGTAATATCGATCTGAAGAAACAGAAGAAAGGCACTGTGGGAAATGTAGTTCTGATGAGAACAAGAAAGGCACTGTGGGTAATATCGATCTGAAGAAACAGAAGAAAGGCACTGTGGGAAATGTAGTTCTTATGTCACAGAGAGCGACACTGTGGGAAATGTTGTTCTGATGATGTAGAGAAAGAAACTGTGGGAAAAGTAGTTCTAATGATGTAGAGAAAGGAAGTATGGGAAATGTAGTTCAATGACATAGAGAAACAAATATGGGAAATGTACTTTAGTGCAAAGAGAAAGGCACTGTTGGATATGAAGTTCCAATGTCATGTAGAAAAGAGCTGTTGGAAATGTAGTTCTGATGACAGAGAAATGCACAGTGAGAAATTTACTTCTGATCAGGTAGAGAATGTAAATTTGGGAAATGTAGTTCTGATGATGTGGAGAAAGGCACTGTGAGAAATGCAGTTCTGATCACAAAGTAAAAGGAACTGTGGGAAATGTAGTTCTGATTACAAAGAGAAATGAACATTTGGTAATGCAGTTCTGATGACAGAGAGAAAGGCACTGTGGGAAATGTAGTTCTTATAACCAGAGAAAGGCACTTTGGGAAATGTAGCTCTGATCACAGACATTAATGAACACTGGGAAATGTCGTTCTGATGTCATAGAGAAAGGAACTTTGGGTAATGTAGTTCTGATGAAATGGAGAAATGTACAGTGGGAAATGGAGCTCTCATACCACAGAAAAGGGAACTGTGCTAAATGAAATTCTGATGACACAGAAATGCCCTGTGCAGAATGTAGTTCTGATGACGTTGACAAAGGAACTGTGGGAAATGTAGTTCTGATGACACAAAAAAGGCTCTGTGTGTAATGTAGTGCTGATGCATTGGAGAATGGAACTATTGGAAATGAGGTTCTGATGATGTAGACAAAGGAACTGTAGGAATTATAGTTCAGATGTCACTGAGAAAGGCACTGTAGGTAATGTATTTCTGTGACATAGAGAAAGGCATTGTGGGAAAAGGAGTTATGAAGACACAGATCAAGGAACTTTGGGTAATGTAGTTCTGATGAGATGGAGAAAGACCCTATGGGAAATGTAGTTCTTATGTCATAGAGAAAGTCAATGTGGGAAATGTAATTCTGATGACATAGAGAAAGGATCTGTGATAAATTTACTTCTGACAGTGCACCCATAAATCTC